>NW_028275159.1:18656193-18962410 GCF_013281855.1 Momordica charantia | reverse complement strand
ATGGTCGTCTACAAATTACATGGTTTAGTGTTTAACCCCTAACTGTCCAAAAATGACGGTTTTTAGCATCTACACATGCCATATACAAATTATAGTTAGTGTTAACCCCTGACTGTCTTAAAATTACAGTTTAGTGCTAATCCCTGGTGTCTAAAAATTAAGATTTAACGTTTTAACCTTGGTCATTTATAAAATTACAGTTTATAATTTACCCATGGTTGTCAAAAAATTACGATTTAACGTAGGGTCGTCCAAAAAATTATAATTTAGCATGTACTCCTTGATACATAAAACCTTATTGAACGGATAAGGAACTCCTTGGACAAGAAAATCTCTATTACAAGCAGTAAAATTGAAATCGTCAATTAGTTCAACTCAAATGATAAGTTAGATACAGATTACCTTTAGGTCGAAAACATAGAAGCAGCTCGTGTCCTACTCTACAAGGTCGAAACGCTCCTCATGTTTGATGATTGATAAAACCTTAAATGTTGTGTGTCCAACCGATCTGCATACGAGTGCAAATGTACACTATACTCCTCAGTTGTAGTATAACAAGGTCGAAATCCACAGGGACTAAGTGTTAAATTTTAAGTTATGCTCAAGAATACCAAATATACAAAAATAAATAAATAAATATAATAATAATACTATCCAGTAGTACGTTGCTAGCTACACACGATTAAACATAGAAGTGCAAACAAATGACTCCAATAGAAGAATACACAGCCTAATAGATGTTTGGGCCAGAAAAACTTTAGCACAGATGGTGAAAATAAGGGGAACAAAAATGAGGTTAAGACGAGGGAGGGTCTCTTAACTTTCATTCACTCATAGCCTACACTCTAGGACTGATGTTCAAACCGACACAGTTCTCTTTCGAGATACTCAAACATGAATATCTACAATTTCTGTTGTTATATACCCAAGCAATAAAAGCAGTTATAAGCATGGTTAGGGAACCTTATTGCTAAGCATCCACAAAATCTACTGAAGAAATGTAGCTAATCCACAAATAGAGCTATTTCACGCTACCTGCATATCCTTCGAATCATACAAGAGCTAACCAACGGATAGAAGTGGCCTACAAAAATCAGTAAGATGAAAATATTATCTTAGTTCTATTTATCAGCACACAAAATCGACTAGAGTGTTGCTATTTAATGAACTACAGCATTGAATCTCCCTTAAAAATGGGGTTTAGTTCATGGGGGGCAGGGGACAAATACAATGGGTAAATAAAAGAGGTAACCCATTTGAAGAATAAACTGAAACAAGCTCCTAAAGATTGCCAGTAAGTTCGAAACCAGCAGCCCCAGCCCTTGTCATCAGCTCTCCCAAAAATGGGTGATTCTCCTCTTGTATTTAGCATCACGCAAGGAATAATTCCTCTCTTGGGATCTGTGTGTCCGTCAGTTGGAGGACCATTTCCATTTTATATCGGGTCTTATTTTAAGGCAACCCAGATGGTCCTTGTACAGGCATGGTAAAAATTCACTTGTGGGTTAGTTACTGCGTTGTGATCATATGCTGCCGCATACAGTTGCTCCAGCCTCAGCTTGCTCCCTTATAAAAACGCTCCGACATTTCTCCTCTGATTTAGCTGCATCTCAGCCACATCATTTCTCTTCTTCGCATCTTACACAATTGAGCTAGAACAAAGGAAATAAGCTAGAATTTATGAATTTTAACAACTCAAGGAGTTAAAGACATGTTAATTTACTTTTCCACTCAATTCCTCACATCTACATGCGATTTAGACCAAGATCCTCACAATTATGCACAAATGACCCAGATAAGCACTGGAATAACCTCTTTTGGAGAGTTATCACCATGCAATTAAGTTACGCACAAGTTAGATAACAAATAAAACTTGAATGTTTCTAAACCATGCAATCTAATTTATGCCCAAGATTTACATGGGGTTCAGTACTCCCGACAAAGAGGTGTCTAAAAGATTGATTTTCATTCAACAATACTAGTCAAAGAAATACATGAAGAAGGCTTTAAATATCCTTGGAAAATTTGGCTATAAGGGAAAAACAAATAAGGGATAAATTTCTAGCTAAGAAGAAAAAGTAGTACTCCTAATATAAATATTTTCTTTAACTAAAAATTATCTTTCTTTATTTGTTAGGTGATATTGGAAAGAATGGTTAGATCTCCTATTTTATTGTAGCATAAATGAGGAAACAAAAATAACAAACGTGCAGCAACTATAGGTCAAAAGTGTAGGTGATAGTGCTTAGTTAGACGGGGTGCTAAGCGACAGGTAACATGCACAGGCAGGGGCTAGGCCTGAAGTGTACGAGGTTGGCGACAGGCACGAGACACAAGAGGCAGGTGCTTGGTAGGCTAGCAGTGTTGATGATGGGCGTGTGGCGTGGGGTGCTAGGCATTGTGCTTGGACATTTAACTTGCTGAATGGACGTAGGCGCCTTGCTTTAGAGGTTTTGTGATGATCCAACCTTGAGGTTTGCGATGACTTTTGAAGGTTATCTTGGGTCTTTAAGCCTTGTGACAAACATGCTAACCTCTTGATGGGCTCCTCTTTTAGCTCAATGATCGATATTTGACTATCGTAAAAACATGATGTCCTTCCTTTCTCTTCCTCAGGCATGATGTTCATCAAGTGTTGCACGTACTAGGCCATCATTCCTTGGAACTTCTTAGCACGTGAAATAGTTGTTGTTATGAGCTTGCGACGCGAAGCGGCCGGCTTTCTTCCTAAGAGGAAAAAAAATAGAGTCGCCATCAGTCTTTGTTCGTAGGGTGTGACTGGTCACTATTCGACATTTCTCATAGTTGTTAGCTCTTGGACTAGTCATCCCTTAGAAGGTATTGTTAAAAGATCATCAATCCAACGAAACGAAATTGTCAATTTTGGAACGAACAACGACCAACTAACACTTTGACCTAACGCCTCCGACAATGCCTCTTTAGCCACCCCTAGTTGTTGATTGGGGTTTTAGTACCGGTGGGGTCTTAAGTTTTAATTCTCTTAATTTAATTAATTTAGACCAAGCATCAAAATTAAATCTTATTAATTAATCAACTAGGCACGATAGTGTTCCATATTAAACAAAGAATAGCATTAAGGATAATGAGAATAAACTAAACCAAAATTAATTAATTTGAGACAGCTACAAGTTAATTAATTTTGTCTTTTATTTCCCTAGAGTCTATTATGCAAGGCTATGTAACATGGAAAAGCCATAAATATACATGCATAATTCAACTCCTTGCTATTTATTTTAATCATTCATGACAATTACGGATCACAAATTCATGGGTACAAATAATATGAATTAAGGTGTCAATTCAATTAATGTAAATTGTTCATAAATAATAAGAACAAGAAACAAAGAATACTTGAAAATAAATAAATCCCTATCTAATGCGAGCCTCCCAGAGCTTTTCGTTGGAAGTGGAATCATGGATCTTTCAATAAGGCTCATCGATTTATTGAATTAATTTTATCCTCTTTTAAAGAGGAATTGTCTATAATAAGAAATTCCTAACTAATTGAAAAATCTTATTAAAAAGAAATAAATTATATAAAAGAGTTCCTAATCAATTTAGGATTATGTTTCCTAATTTTATTATATCACTTTATTTACAACTATCATAAAAATCCAAAACTCTCAATTTGAAGCGTCCCGCCATAATAATGTGTGTTTGTATTTTATATGTTGGGCTCTCCCTAATTTGGTGAAGTCCGCCTTATCCTCTAAAATTGTGCTTTAGAATTATTATTTTTAAATATCTTCAATCTGCCACAAAATGTTAAATTATAATTAAATTTAAATATTAAAACAATAAATTAATAAAATGCAAAATAAATATATAAAATAAGGGTATAAATTCAATCTTATCATTCCTCTTTTTTTTTTTGAGAAAAATCTAATCATTCCTCTTTTTTAATAAAAAAAAATAGAATTGCATGGCTTCCAACACCTATGTAATCAAGAATGAAAAAAAAAGATTATTTATGTTGGAACAAATTTGAAATGGAAACAGAAAGTAGAAACTTGTTTTGGTTATTCCAAAATTTCTATACAAGAATATTCCAAAAAAAAAAACAAGAACAAGAAACATAGTTTCAAAATGCTTAGATTCCTTAAGAAAATTAGAAACGAGAAACAAGAAATGGAACGTTACCAAACAAGCCTTTAATTTTCAAGTGGTTTACCGTAGCCCTTCTCCAAAAAATAGAAGCTACCTTTCCTTTGTAAGCATTATTAGTAAATTCAATTAAAAAAATCACCCTTCTCATTTTAATACATCATGTAGTAAATAGAAGCAATGGCAGACCCTATAAATCGATGCGAGAGCCGAGATATCTGTTGTCGAGAATGCTCTGCCCTCTGCACGCCAAGACCAGGGCGAGGGGCGGGCAAATTCGTTGGAGTTCCTTAGCGCGACCTGCGCCGTGGTTTTGTTTGGGTCTGTGCACATCGGAGGGCAGCATGGGGGGGAGAGCCCACCAAACGAGAGGCCCACCCGACACGAGCACGAATGTTTCGTGAAACGCATTCACGGGTCGTTGATGTTTTAGGCATCGACAATGATCCTTCCACAGGTTCACCGACGGAAACCTTGCTATGAATTCTCCTTCCTCTAAATGATAAGGTTCAGTGGACTTCTCGCAACGTCGCGGGCAGTGAACCACCCACGTCGCCGCAATTCGAACACTTCACCGGACCATTCAATCGGTAGGAGCAACGGGCGGTGTGTACAAAGGGTAAGAACGTAGTCAACGTGAGCTGATGACTCGCTCTTACTAAGAATTTCTCGTTGAAGACTGTTGCGTCGAGACAACTATGTCAACAACGCATGCAAGTATACACGAATGGTCAATTGTAGTACATAACGAGATCGTATCCACATGGATTTTTGTTTATATTTTAATGATAAAAGCATATACCAACAAATAAAAATGCACAGAGCTGAGTATGAATATTATCTTGAAGAATTAAAAAAAAAAGAAATAGTAGGACGACAGAACGTTGCAAGAGACAATAGTTTCAAGGTTATCGACTCAATGAAATAGCAGAATAGAAAGCGATAATGGGGGACTAAAAGATATGAGAATGGCGGGGGAGATTCAACATACTTTAACACGTTATCAACCTATACTCTAGTGTAGCTAACATTTATTAATGCCCAGTTCGACTCGGTTCCCTTCCGAGACACCCCAAACATGAGTAAATACAACTCTCATTGCTATATACCCAAGCAGTAAATCCAAACTATAGGCATGACTAAGAGACTCATTCCTGAGTATCCCTATAGATAGTTATAGAAAAGCGCTAATCACAAGCAAAACAAATCAGCACCCACAAGCCCTTCTGGGTCAATATAGGAGCTAGCATACATGAAACAGCGGCCAACAGTAACGCGAGGATTTCAAAAATAAATTCAGATTTGCTCAAAAATAAATGTAGCATGCTAGAGATTCGGTCTCAAGTCACTTCCAACATGTGAACCTCCCCCGAAATGGGGTTTAGTTCATCATGGGTGAAGAAACAAAATGGAAGAGGAGAAGAAATACAACTCATAGCAGAAAATAGCTAAATGATAGAGAGAAGAAGAGCAATCAGCGCGTTCCAGCAGACGAACTTCCCCTTTCTGGCGTCAACTCTCCTCTCGAAAATGGGTATATTCCCTTCCTTCGTCTTTTCAGCTCTTAATTTTTGTCTCCCTTGGGATCTGTCTCTCCGTCGGCTAGGACAACATTCCCTTTAAATATCGGGTCCCATTTTTAGGGCACCTGACTGGGGATTGTACGGACATAAGTGAATCTCGTATTTTTTAATTAACTGTACAGAGACCCATGCCATGATATGCTATGCTATGCTTCAGCTTTTATATGCTCCGACTTGATAATGCTTTGGCTTTTCCTCTCTGGTTAAACACTTCTTTCTCTTCTCGGCTCTTTTTTAAAAACCTGTGGAAAAGAACCACAAATACAATAGTTTATGGTGTTTTTGGCCAATTAAACACTAATTATGCTAATTATGACCTAAAACCGACACACTTTGACATTTTAATGCACATTTTCGCCCAAATAACCACCAGAATAACTCTCTTTTGGAGAGTTATCAAAGACCAACAATTGCAATGATCTATCCCCATCACGATGAAATTTCAAAGATTACCTGGGCCTGTCGGCCAAGGCTATAGACGCGTTGAATACATCAGTGTAGCGTGCATGCGGCCTAGAACATCTAAGGGCATCACAGACCTGTTATTGCCTCAAACTTCCTTGGCCTAAGCGCCATAGTCCATCTAAGAAGCTGGTCGCGGAGGGTCACCTCCGCATAGCTAGTTAGCAGGTTGAGGTCTCATTCGTTAACGGAATTAACCAGACAAATTGCTCACCAACTAAAAACGGTCATGCACCACCACCCGTAGAATCAAGAAAGAGCTCTCAGTCTGTCAATTCTTACTATGTCTGGATCTGGTAAGTTTCCCCGTGTTGAGTCAAATTAAGCCGCATGCTCCACTCCTAGTGGTGCCCTTCCATAAATTCCTTTAAGTTTCAGCCTTGCGACCATACTCCCCCCGGAACCCAAAGACTTTGATTTCTCATAAGGTGCTGGCGGAGTCCTTAAAGCAACATCCGCCAATCCCTAGTCGGCATCGTTTATGGTTGAGATAGGTTGGACTAGGACGGTATCTGATCGTCTTCGAGCCCTCAACTTTTGTTCTTGATTAATGAAAACATCCTTGGCAAATGCTTTCGCAGTTGTTCGTCTTTCATAAATCCAAGAATTTCCTCTGACTATGAAATACGAATGCCTCTGACTGTCCCTGTTAATCATTACTCTGATCCCGAAGGCCAACAGAATAGGATCGAAATCCTATGATGCTATCCCATGCTAATATATGCAGAGCGTAGGCTTGCTTTTAGCACTCTAATTTCTTCAAAGTAAGTAACAGCGCCGGAGGCACGACCCGCCCAGTTAAGGCAGGAGCACATCGCCGGCAGAAGGGACGAGCCGGCCGGTGCTCACCATAGGCGGATCGACCAACCCAACCCAAGGTCCAACTACGAGCTTTTTAACTGCAACGACTTAACTTAAATATACGCTATTGGAGCTGGAATTACCACGGCTACTGGCACCAGACTTGCCCTCCAATTGATCCTCGTTAAGGGATTTAGATTGTACTCATTCCAATTACCAGACTCGAACAGCCCGGTATTGTTATTTATTGTCACTACCTCCCCATGTCAGGATTGGATAATTTGCGCCTGCTGCCTTCCTTGGATGTGGTAGTCGTTTCTCAGGCTCCCTCTCCGGAATCGAACCCTAATTCTCCGTCACCCGTCACCACCATAGTAGGCCATTATCCTACCATTGAAAGTTGATAGGGTAGAAATTTGCATGATGCGTCGTCGGGCAAAGCCGAGCCCACAACGTTGTGCGAGGTCTCTCACTTCCTTCATGTTGCTAGACGAGCCCTTCCATCGAGTGAGGGAGTGAATGGGGGTGATCTCATCTCACTTAAATCAAGCGTGCCACAACTATGCATGCCAGGCTATTTCTTATCATCGAAAGGCAGCCAACGAAACAACTACGTGCAATCATTGTCAAAGCAGCCCACTTCGAGTTCGACTCGACAGCCAGCGAGCGTCACCCCGCCCGATGGAAGGGCTCAGGTCTCCATCTGATCCGATCCGACTGGAAGCCGTTGGGGTGTGGCGACATCGACAATCGACATCACATATTCCAACGTCCAGCAAGAGATCTGCCAATTGCCCATCCCGCCCACGACCGACGCCGACGCCCGAGGCCCAAGCATGCCACCACCCCGAATGGGATGGAAAGACTCACTTGGAACTCGAGAAACGACCTCGAAGCAGATGATGCCCCCGAAATGGATAACGACATCTCATGCCCAACGATGCTCATACCGAGCGCGCATGGCATCGGGGCCCACCCCATCGAGCATGGTTCGACGTCGTGCCGCCCACCACCTCGGGCTTCCGACCGTCGTTCCCAAACCACCTCGGGCGTGGGCATATAAGGGCAACCCTGTACCATGCCCAAGCAAGCATGTCGCCCCCTATATAGTACATTCTAAGCATTTTTGGTGTGGCAGGCTTGAACATGCAAAGTGACGAGGAGTCACTCGGCCAAAAATCTCAAGTTCTAGGATGTTTCAATCCATTAACTTGGTTGATCCATCGTTGAGACATTCAAGTGAGTCTTAAAAACAAGTTTCATAATTTTTGAACCAACACGTAACTTTTTATTAATTTTTGAATTTTTGAATTTCAAAAAAATTAAAAAAAACAACTGCAGGTTGAGAAAAATTCTAATTTTTTGTGGGCAGCATTCTTTTATGATGTTTAGATCCCATAAAAAATTTCAAATCAATTGAAGTTCTCTAGATATATTTTCTACAATTTTGGGTATTTGGTGGCTCTAGGCAGGCGTGGGATGGGACTCGGTGGATGCAGCATGCCTTGTGCTTAGTAATAGCATCCACATTACTTGGAAAAACTTAAACAAGTTTGATAGTACTAAGCAAATGTGACATTCCTTTGTCGATCTTATAACATCCACGACACTCGGTAGGAATAAATGGGTTTTATGTGTTGAGAGGGACGAATAAAAGCAATGAAGGACTTAATCGCAGCGTATTGTGGTAGCAAGGCCACTATGCCACGCACAATACCCTTTCGTGTATCTAAGTCGACAATGATAGCATTCTAACTTTTTGTGGGCAATGTTCTTTTATGATTCTTAGTTCCACGAATAAATATGACTACAATCACCATTTTCCAGATATAGTTTCTAGTGTGATGGGTGTTGGGTGGAATCGCAACTACATGGGTTGTGGATTGGTGTCGTGTGACTAAATCCTTCCAATCTTGTTGCACATGATCTTCCCATCGCTTTCCAGATACAGTTTCTAGTGTGATGGGTGTTGGGTGGGATGGCAAGTGCATGGATGGTTGCTTAGTGTAATGTGACAAAATCTTACAGTCTTGTGGCACCATGATTCTCCCAAACTATTTTTAAACTATAGTACAACTTAGTTAGCGCGGATTTAAAAGGATATTGTCGAAGTTTTGTGTGGCGTGGTGTGGGCAGGAGGGATGTTGGTGGGCGTAGAGATCGCGCGTGCAAGATGTCCGGGTTCTACTATGATTTTGGGATAATACAATAAGTCTCACAAAACGCTCTATAAAACTTTCTCTAGATGCCACAACAATGGCCACCTAACTTCGAAGTACTACACCTAGGTACTTAGGAATATAGAATATATAAATAAAAAAAAGTACAAAAAAAACACACACACGATACTTACAAATTGCCAACGACACACTACAACCCAAGAATCTCCTCTCTTCCACTTTACAAAAAGCTACTGCCGCCACACTTTAATTTTTTCTTCTACCGATTTTGATCTCACGGGTGCTGCCTAAAAAAATATAAGGGAAATTCTGAGGAGTGGCTACGTACAACATACCGTAATTAATGAAAAATGGTCAAATTTGAGTTCCTGAAAATTAGGAGAAGGGTAGAATTCCATATTTACCCTCCCACACACATTTATACTTAGATTTCACGTTTATGCCTTTGCATCCTTTCTCTGTTTTACCCATCCACATTTTCAACTCTCATGTTTCAAAAATCACATGAATCCTTAAAATCTCTACATACCCAAACTGCTAAAATCTCTAGATAATCCAACTGTCAAATCTACCTATTTTGAATTTTCTTCTAACTAATTATTATTCCTAATTAATTTGTCTCCAACATAATCTAATTAAAATATATAACAAACATACCAATTCGTTAATAAATTCCACAGCAATCACCATTTTAGGTCTCTTAAATATTCTTACATGAGTTTCATCAATCTCCATTTTGGTTACATTGTTTGAGAATTTAATTCAAGCAACACGGGAATACTATGCAATCCCTCGTAGCAACGGTTTACATGATGGAAGCTGGGAGGATCAGGACAATTATTAAGGTTCAGTACTGGGCACGTTTCAGTTCCATTCGATTTCACCCTACAATAACTCATTGCATGCATCTCTAGATATATTCATTTTCCATAAGAAAATAAAATTACACGCCATTGTTCAGAAATTGTGCGAGCAAGTCAATCATTATGAGGCTATCAGTAACAGAGAAGATGTGGTGTGGCCATATCCCTTTTGTTGGATGTCATGTGCAACGACTGCTATATTATTGTGGATACTGACTCAGTATATAACATCATCTACGGGGGGCAGCGGAAGTGCGAACATCACTCAGAACGTAGTTTACCTCAGGGGGAAGAAATTTATATTCATGAACCCTATTGATTTTTACTAACTCATACTGATCGAGAAAAATTCAGGTATCGTATGTCTCTACTTACTCTGTCTATACACGTATTTACCCTATTATTTAAACATCATTATGCAAGGAACTACAGAGCAAACAATTGTATGATCAAAACAAATTTTAGGTGAATCGCAGACATGCAGTCGAAAAAACTGGAGGAAGAATAAAGGAAAAACTTTCGAATCAGGCGCTAACGTGGAGTACATACCCTTATAGACTGTCGTTCTCGTCAAGGTTTGGAGGCGTTGAGTTCGATCACCCGAAGCTTTACCCTGTAGGCAGGCGCGATTGGCAAGACGTTGAGGCGTGCATTGTGTGGGTTCGAAGGGAGTTAGAAGGATGGAGTTAGCGCATGCAAAAAAGAAGGTACAAGAAAATGAAATTGGGGAAGAATGAGACATTTCGATTATCTACCAACCTCATATTAATTATCATGTCTCCCAATGTAGCTACATCCCCCATAATTTTAAAAATAACATTTGTTTTTCCAATTCTTTTTTTTTTTTACTCATTTTTTACTATTCTGCATTTGATTTTACGTTTGTTAGACATTTGATTTTACTATTTTGCATTTGTTGAGCATCTTAATTTTGTTTGATTTCAAAGTTTTCACTTAACATATTTTATCCTTTGTTTCAAACTTTGAAATTTCTAAATCTAGATTTTATTTTTGAAATTTTGAACTTTAAAATTTTAATTCACTATTTGATTTCCTAAGATTAAGGTGCAGCAAAGATTGCCACAAAATTTTAGGGGTAACTATATGATAATTTTAGCAATTTGATGGGAGGGTATATTTGTCCACATTTAATTCTAGCGTTGAACTCTAACTACCTGTTAGCCATTTTATGATATTGGATTCTTTTGGCTATTTTTCAAGTCGCACTATTTAACATAGTTACTCCTCTAGTTGCCCCAAAATATAATGGGAAATCCTTAGAAATGGCTAGTCACAGGTTATCATTAAGCAAAATGGCCAAAGTTTTTCTAAATTGCATGACATGACCAAAGTTGGTTTCCTAGATTTTAGGAGATGTATAATTCCTTATTTATCCCTCTGTACATTTCATACTCATATTGCCCTTGCAGTCTTTCTCCATTTTACCCGTCCACGTTTTATGCCTCCTACATTCCCTTAAATCTCTCCTAAACTAGCAATGTTATCGAGTTAATATTGAAACTACCTTAACTACAAAATCTACATAATTCCTAAAATATTTCCACAAAATTTAAACCACAAAATCTACCTATATCATACCTAATATTGAAACCATTTTAACTACAAAATCTATATAATTCCTAAAATCTTTCCACAAAATTTAAACCACCAAATCTACATATATGATTCAAACAAGTTTTAAATGTGTTTAATTTTTTTAAAAAAATCTAACTAATTGGTTTGAACATTCCACTGTAATCAGCAACCTTAAATACAGTGTTTCTTTAATATTCTTACACAACGTATCATTAATCCCCACCCATTTTATTTTTACATTTTCTCGAGAATTAAATCAATCAACGCGGGAACATTATGCGATCATTGTTAGCCACGATTTTAGTTGGGAGGAGCACAACAATTATCAAGGATTCATTACCGGGCACGTTTCAATTCCATTCGATTTCACCCTACAACAACTCTGTGAATGTATCTCTAGAGATCTTCATTTTCTAGAAGGAAAAAAATTACACGTCTTTCACTTTTCCGAAATGGTACTAGCAAGTCGATAATTATGCTGTTAGTAGATAGGGACGTGGCGTGGGCCATATCCCTGTTGGCGGATGTCAGGTGCAGCGACTACGGCATAGTTGTAGATACTGACCCCGTATATAACATCATCTACGGGGTAGTGAAAGTTTAGACGCCAAAAAAAGATTGAAAAGTATCTGCAGAAAATAGTCATATTTTGCATCACATAATCTTTCTTTATCACTAAATCGGAACAAAGATCAATGCATAAAATATGACAAAAAGGTAACCAAAACCAACAAAATCAAAAATGCATATTAGCAATCAAGGAAACATATATAATATTTAACTAAGGAGAGAGACGATCGATGTGTAAATATATGGCTACTAGAGGTTATCTCACAAAATAAGCAAGAGACGTCAATACAACGGGGAGTAATAGGATTCTATAGAGTAGATGACCATTTTGACTGGGTTATCCTTGTCCATCAACATACATGACTAATATGCCACGATTATTACATTCTAAGAAGCTGCATTTTAATTCTTGCTATATGAGAATTAGTCATCGAGTTACTGAAACATTACTCGAAAAATCTTCCTATTGCAGCAAACCCAGTTCTTAGAAAATTAGATTATTAACAAAAAAGAAAACTCCACAAGATTCAACCATTGAATCAAGCCCCAAAAAAAATTTGTCCGGTAGAACCAACAAATAAGAATGCGTATTCCTAATATTGTTAAAATTAATTAGTTCCTTATGAGTATCAATTAGTACCACATAAGTATCAATTAGTTATATGGGAATCTAATTGGATGTTCTTGATTTTTTTACAATAAATTTTAAATATTTAACAATAAAATGGTTAGATTGAACTAAAAAACATCGGAATTGACAAGTTCCAGGTATAATGATATTTATTGAAACATCAGAATTGAGGTATGTGTTTAAATTTATTGAAATTTGAAATTTAAGATTGAAAATTTTTTTTTTTTTTTGTGCAAACTAAACTACCTGGCAATCTAATTAACAATATTTTTATTATTTATTATTTAATCTAAACTATATTTTCAATATAATATCCCCAATTGACCATATCTACAAGGTGTCCTAAAAACAAGTTGTGTCCAACAAAATCCCTTGAATATTGGAGGTTGCTAACAAAACGGTCAATTATTTAAACCTCATTTATTTAAACAACATTCAAAATCGATCGATGAATATCCTTGTTGGATAAGCAAGAGTGGGAAGAGGGATGCCAAAGATTGTGTACGCCGAAGAGGGACGCCGAAAGCTTGAGGCGCACAAGGCATGAGGGGCTTGAGACTTGATTGAATCCAATTTTATTTGATTTTAGGAAGGAAGAGTTACGGCAAGTGTGGGAAGAAGGAGTTAAAGGGCAAAAGTGGGAAGGAGCCATTTGAGTTACCTTCCCTTCCATAATGGATCCTAATATGATATTAATCTTCAACTACTTCATCTATAATTTACAGTACTTTACAGCTTTGATCTTTAGTTTTCCACTTTTCTAATTTGATTTTACGTTTTTTTTAGTCTATTTTATAGTTTGATTAAATCTTTTTTTTTATTTCAAAATACTCAACAGATTTATCTTACAAATTTGGAAATTTTGAAATCTATATGTAATTTAAAATTTTTGAACTCTATAATTTCCATTCACTATCTTCTTTCCTACAATTTAGGTGCACTACAGATTTATTGAAGGGTAGTTTCGTCACCAATTTATAGGGGAAATGGTAGGATAAATTTACCTATTTTGATGGGGAGGGTAAATTTGTCTACATACAAGCTCTAATTGTTCTTTAGCTATTTTTATGATATCTGGTTATTTTGGCCATTTTTCAAATCAAACTATTTAATTTAGCTATTCATCTGGTTGCCCCAAATATAATGGTGGTAAACTTAGGGAAAGGAAAACACATTAAGTTCGGGCTTGGTGTTTCATGGCCCAACAAACTATCCATATTTTAATATTGTTTTGGCTCCATTATATCTCAACACTAAATATATATTTTAGTAAAATATTTCATTTCAATTAATTATATTTTAATATTTGTTAAAAAACCCTCCCTAGAAAATACTTAAATTGGATGATAGACTTATATGACAGGATATTTACTGAGTTGGCAAAAATGTAGAGAATTAGGTCACTTAGATAAAGTTTCTAATTTTTCCTCTAAATTTCCAAGGAGTTAGCATAAATTTAGATTTTTCTTTTTTTAGGTCACCCAATATTTCTCCCCTAAATTTTTATCAATTCACTAAGTATTATGTCATATAAGCTTTCAATTATATCATTTAGTAATGAAAACGAGTATACTCGATAAGTTTTAAAATATAAGAACAGATCGAAACTTTCAAGTGAACATGAGCTTAGCTTAACTGTTTAGGCACCTATCTCTAATCAAGAGGTTGTGAGTTCGAACTCCCATCCCTACATGTTGTACTCAACAAAAAATTGAAACTCTTAAACAATACGGATTAGATTGAAAAAAATATACCGGAGCATTAGAGATAAATATATAATTAAGTTTAACAGTGTCGAGATGTTTTGGCTATTTTTCAATTGATACCAAATACTTCACTTCAAAAGCCAAAAGTCAACACAAACTTAGTCTTAATATATTCAGAACACATATTCAAATATAACAAATACACCTTATTCATTAAATATGTAAAACAAATATACATAGACAAAATTGAAAGTTGACTTCAAATTCAAAAATAAAAAACAATCCTTCTTTAATAGTAAAAGAGTGGACTTCATATAGAAGTGCTTCAAGCCCAAATAAGCTGCAGGAGAATTATACTAACCTTGGTTAGGAGGCCTAACTGTACGAGAATTATACTAACCTTGGTTAGAATCACCAAGGGATCCTAATAGTTTTGGACTCAAGTAGGCTCAAAAAAATATCGAATTTGTTCACTAATGTAATAAATCTAAGGGTAATTGTAGTGGGTAGCAAAAATATTTTATGTATTTCAAAAAATGTCACCAGTTTTTCAAATTTTCAAATATAGCAAAATATTTGAATTTTTATTTTCGGAATTTTTATTATTCCAATTTTACCCTTATGATATCTGATATATGTATGATGTATATCTATATCTGATATACATTCAATGTAATATCTATATCTGATATACATCCAATTTATATCTGATAACATCTTATGTATATCTTACATCAAATCTATATCTGATATACATCTGATGTAAATTTGTATATGATATATATCAAATCTATATCTAATATACATCTGATGTAACTCTGATATACTTCCGATATACATTCGATGTACCCCTAATATTGATGTATCATGATATACATTATCAGATATACCGCTTATATACATCAAATGTACGTATTATACATATAATATATATATCTGATGTACTTCTAATTTATGATATACTAAATATATTTGCAACTGATATACTAAATATAAGATATATCAAATTTTTAATTTTTAGTGGTATATCAACTGTTTAAATTATAGCTTATCATTTCAATTTGTCGATTAATATACTAATATTATCAATAATGTTGATTACTATATCACTACTATTTATTCAATATTAATATTAATTAGATACTAAATATAAGGGATATCAACGGTTTAAATTTATATAGTATATCAAAATTTTAACTTGTCTTTTTGGATGTGCATGGTCCACATAAACCTTTATATAATAGCTTTATATTTCAAAAGTAAAAAATAAAAAATCTTGCACCATTGTTTTCATCTTAAAAAATATTGGATATAATAGTATGATATGAACACACATATATCATAGTTATATTAGTAGATAAAATGGTTATATCATAGGTACATAAATGGTAAATTAGAAGCATATTAAGTATATATCAGTATTATATTAGTGGTAAATCATATAATCATATAAGAAGTTATATCAGTAGATACCATAATTATATCAGTAGTATATCATTTGTATATCAATGGTAAATTAGAGATATATCAAATATATATCACATATATATGTATTATATCAGCGTGGTAAATCAATAGTTATCATACGTATATCGGTGGTAAGACATATTAGAAGTCGGGTAGATATCATAGTTATACCAGAAGTAAATCAATTATATATCATTATTATATTAGTGGTATATCAGAGACATATATCAGTGGTCAGGTAATATATCATTAAAGGGTGGTTACTATTTTGCTTATTTTACTAAAAATTTTTTGTCATATTTGCAAGTGCCCCTAAATCTAAAAATAAAATGTTTTGATGAATCAAGAAAAACTGAAACCAAGTATCTTTGTGAAACGAGATTTGTATTTTTTTTTTTTTTAACATGGAACTCTTTAGAAGCGACAATTGGGCAAATGCATCTATAATGACTTGGATGGATATCTCGTATTCAAAGACTAACCAGTCGCGTAGTTCTTTCCTTTGAATCAAATAAATTCATATCTACCCAAGAAATTCACAAGGACCAATCAAATAAATAAATAAACTCACTTCAAAATCCGTAAATTAAACTGAAAATAAATGTAATCAATAAGAAAATAAGAAAAAGTGAAGAATGTAATGAGGGAAGTCCATGATTATTGCATTAAGATGACAAAACTATAATTATTGTGATTACAACAAGGCAGAATTGGAGAGTTTTAATATAGAAAGAAACCAACCATAAATAATAAAAACTGAGGGCTGATTGAGTGAAGAAGAGATTTACAAACAACAAAGGGATACAACAGACAAAACCACCTAAGGGAATGGGAATTGGGAAATCCCTTTTGAGAAGGGATAAATTTATGATGAATCAAACTAAAACCCACCTCCCTCCATTTTTATGTGCTCTTCTTGGATTTTCACAGACACATGATATAAATTACAGTCCCTTCCACAAAATCAAAAGAAAGAAGAAAGAAGAAAAAAAAACCATGTATAGAAGAAGAAGAAGAAGAAGAAGAAAGAATCAATGACAAAGTTTGCAGAGAGAACAAATATTTGATGATGTGTGATATGCAAATTCCTCCATATCTACAAATCCAGGACAAGTAGCCTTTTGCAGCAACTCATCTTTCACAATCTCGGGCGGAGTAGCGTTACCGTGTTCTATTCAGATGCATGTTCGAGACCAGTTAGTAGTCCCCATGACGCTCAACCCAGAAAACAAACTCCTCCTACCCGTAACACTTCGTGCCGTGTATATTTCTGCATCTTAGTCGTCACAGTTTAACCCGCAAACTTCCAATACAATGCCACCCTTGTCGAGGAACGGGTTGATTCGGACCCATAGAAGCGATAGGATGGATGATAGAAGAATGGACCACACAATGATAATGGTTGGTACCTTGTCTTGCTTCCCCATCAAACCCTTGAGGAATGGGTACAGATGGACAATCACCCAGAATGCAAAGAATAGCTTACCGATGAGCGGGCCCCATGAGTCGTAACCGTTGTTGATGGCATCTGAAATCCCGACGACTACTCCGATGATGTTTATGATCAATAAGGTCAATGGAGGGACCAACAACGACGTCCACTTGAAGAGGTAAAGCTCAGCGAAATCTCCTTCGTCTCCTCCTTTGGACGTGACAGTGAAGTTTGTGTTAACACCAGCCAAAACCTTTAGCAGACCCTGGAAAAGTGCAAAAAGGTGGGACGAGGCACCCCAATAACCCAGAACTGTTCGTTTCTCCACCAATCGTGGATCCCGACTCCTCCCCACTGCATTTCGAGGATACCGGTCGCTGCTATAGAGATGAAAAGGGCCATGAAAATTATACTGGCATAGTTGCTTAGCTGCACATCAAACAAAGAACATGTCTCACTCAGCTGAACAAACCTGACAAATGGAAAAAATGCGAATGCATTCAGAAGTCGGTATTGTAGTTACCTCAGGGACGATAAACTGCCCTGTGAGCAGGCAGACAGCCGGAAGGGTACAATAAGCGATCAATGGAATCGACGTCAATGGATAAACAACGGAGTTTATGTACGAGAAACGCTCGAGCCACTTCAGACCACATCCGTATCCGTACCATATCGGACAGTGCCTGCTCAACAGAATTTCAACAGATCCAAGAGCCCACCGAAGAACTTGGTGTAGACGATCGGACAAGTTAATAGGAGCGGAACCCTTGAATGCTGGCCTTTTAGGAATGCAATAAACTGATCTCCAGCCGTGGCAATGCATCTTGAAACCTGTTAAAATATCCTCTGTAACAGACCCATATATCCACCCTACCTGCAAATAGTACAGGAAATAAAAATATTAAAGGAGTGCACACAAATCGACATTTCTGAACTTCGGGAGAGCTTCCTTCATACCTCTTTACCCCACTCGGATTTATCTTCGTAACCGCAACTGATTACATGGATGGCTTCTTTCAATAGCGAAGCAGAAGTCCCTCCTCCGGGCACACCGCCATCTTCCATAAGTGTGGAAGCAATGAATGATGGAGATTGCCCAAACTTCTTCTCAAACTTAACTTGGGGCATCAGAGATGATTTTTCATTATCTATTCCTGCATTGGATCACAAAGATTTTCACCTCATTAAACCAAAAATTCTGAAATTTAAAAGTATGCAAATTTGGTCCATTGGTATTTTCAGACCATGTCCGTTCCATACCTTCGATTCCTTCCTCAATGTTTTCGAGGGCGTGAATCTGCTTCGACGTATCTTTGGTCTTTAACTTCTTTTTGTCACTGGTCTTCTTTGTTTTAGTCTTCTTTCGAGTTCCGCAGCAACAGCAGCACCATTTTGGCAAACAATTGCAAGTCCTTCTTGGTGTTTTCTTCTTGGCAGGGGCATCATACCCATAAAGGGCCTGCCTCCTGAACACGCACCCAGTTCCGACGTAAATCGGCCCTTGAATACCATCTAATCCCTTCATGTTGATCTGAAATGGTTGTTCATAAGGTAAGAGAACTTAGCATTTCCTTGGCCCATTGCTGTGATGGGGGATAAAGAATTGTCTCATGAACATTTGAGTCTGAGGATATAGATATTATTTACTTACATCGAAGAATACGACATTGCGATTCGAGTATCGATCATGCCTATCAATCCCATCAAATCTTTGTGGAAACTGCACGTAGCATATTCTTTTTCCAGAAATCGGGTCCATCATGAAGCACATTGCTTCTCGAAGTGCCTTGCTGTTGTTGATGTAGTGATCACAATCCACGTTCAAAATGTAAGGAGCATTTGAGATGATTGCCGAGACACGCACCTTGAAGAATCAAATAGCATGTATATTAGTCATGGTGAATTGAATTGAATGTATATGTTAGAAGGGAAGAGGGAGGACGAGATGTACCAGAGCATTCATGGCTCCGGCTTTCTTGTGGTGATCAAATCCCGGCCTCTTCTCACGAGATACATACACAAGACGAGGTAATTCATTTCCTTCCAAGTCACGAACCCCATTTTGACCAAGGAATACCTGCAGAAGACAGTTAAAAGAAACGGGTTGATAACATATAAAGGCATGGATTTATGATACGACTGACTGCATCAAGAAAACATCCCCTCACCTGAATCATTCCAGGATGATCCCTGACGTTGTTCCCGGGCCACGGAGTTCCATCCTGCATTGTCCACCCATCTTCAGGAACTTTTTGAGCCATGGCAACGAGCCCATTGATTCGAACTTTAAATTCTTCATAGTCCCTCTGCATAAAGCCATGCCAAACTTTCAGGTCCAGAAATTATTTCAATACAATAATAGTTCATCATGCACTCATTTGTACAATTATATAACACACTACTTTTCTGAAAAGCAAAACAGGTACAATCTTCAAACCTTTATTGCACGACGTTCCCTGATGAAGGCCGGATCAACTTTGTCTTTCAAATAGTCAACCTTCTGGGCAAAATACCACTCTGGGGCCCGGGGTTCGATATTGAATTTCTTGCAGAAAGGAACCCACTTTCTTGCAAACTCAGAAGTTTCCGAAAGGGCTTCAAAAGTAAGCATGGCAGCACCGTCATCAGAAACATAGCATGAAACCTTATCTACCGGATAATCAACAGCAAGTATAGACAGGACGGTGTTTGCTGTGATGAGAGGAGGCTCCTTCATTGGATCCACTGTACTGACGTAAATGTCAATGGAAGCCAACTCAGATGGCTTGCCATCTTTTTCATATCTGCAAACGTTAACAAAATGAAACTGAGATATGGAAGAAAAAGGGGAAGGGAGATGGAGGATGGAGTGAAAGGAGACATCAGAAGTACCGTAATGATAACCGGTCAAGGTAAGTTTCTCGAACAATTGGGCACCATTTCGGGAACTGATCCAATATCCATGATGCAGCAAACCATATCTCACAGATGACTGATGTTAACCACAATCCATATGCCTCATGGACAGGATGAAGGATACGATAGTGAAAAAAGAGGCAAAGAATGACAATTCGAAGTACAATTATCATTCTGTATGGATTTATCTTGCTTGAGGAGATCGGCAGCTTTCTCGACAGTGGTTGCCTCCCTTCATCCATCCTACGAAAACAATAATAAACAACTGACATAAGCTAAAGAAGAATTTCGAAATCTCCGAACCAAAATATATGTATATATGACACTGAGCCTTTAAGTAGTAGCTATAGATCCTAATTCTAACACCTTAGCAAACCCAATCATCTATTAAAGATATGCAAAAGTACACCAATAAATTTATAATCCATATCAAAAGATAAAGAAAAAAACTCTAATACTAATGAGAGTAGAATGGAAGGATCATCAAGAATAATCAACACATACCACTAGAAGTACCAACTTATACACAGCACATATAAGCATCTTAAAATAAAAGAGTATACAAAGAAGGAACATACATAGGCAAATCTGTATCATCAAGCTCGTCTTCTCCTTTTCCGCCTCCACCCTCATGCTTAATTACTTGAAGTCTTTCATTTTGTTTCTTCCGCCACTCCTCCATTCTTTCCTTCCACGCAACAGTTCCATATCCATACACGGCTAAGTCCTTTTTTGGATCCATTGGCCTTGGATTAGCTGCAACAACAACACTTCAAAATGTTAGTTACTACGTCAGAAAAAACATAAACATCATTGATCATCTAGATGGAACACTGATACATCCCAGAAGAGGATTAAAAAACACAAAATGCACAGGAATTCGGGGACCTTACCCGACATGGGAGAATCAGAGAACGGCACTGGGTGGACCTTTTTGCCACGGCTAATAAAAGGAGGAATGATTAGAGCATGCTTATCAGAGGAAATTCCAGCATCCTTCAGATCAAACAGCACAATCAAAGATTAAGCAACTTTTGAGAGTCAAACCAAAATGGTAAAAGCAAACATTGAGAAGAAGATTCATTCATTCTTCACCTCTTGGCCATAGGTAAGGAGAGGGATATCGGTCGGGACCGATGATGAATCGAGGTCGGAAGCCATATTTCCAGAGCCATTAGCATGAGAACCACGCCCTACGGCGAGGTGGGGATAGAGCATTGCCTCAGATACACTGTTGGGATCCTTGTTTGCAATGTCAAACTCATTCTCCAGATCGTCAGTATCATCTTCCTCTTCATCGCCTTCGACCCGAGGACTACCTGAAATTGATCAACACATTCTTAGTTAGCCAAAAGAATTATCAATGGACCTTAACACGCTAAGAATATTTATTGATTCATTGTTTCATTATACCTTTGAGACGTTTGTATCTGGTTTTGCACTGAGGGCAAGCCTGATTGCCCTCTCTTCTTTCATACTCATAGCAAGGTCTGCAAACTGGAAAGGCACATTCGTTACACGCAACAAATGGCTCTCCATCTACAGTGATTTCAAGCTCATCCCCACAGATCTGGCATATTTGCCCACTCAACTCTTTCACAGATGTCACCTGCAACTCAAAAATAACAAAAGGATTTTAGAAAAAGAATGTCAGAGAAAAAAAGTAAAAGCTTTGTTTCTTTATTTCTTTCTTGCTTCCCACTAGGTTGGTTACTCATCAACTGTTAGCACAAATTCAGAATCAATAGAGAAAAACACTTAATGAATCGGATACATTGACTAACTAGCCCTGAAATCTAGAAAGTAGGGGGGGTAAGTAATGGCAAGATCTGGTTTAAGAAGATGGATTTCCCTAGAAACTAGGAACCAAATAAACAGAAAAATCCCAACCAAAAACTGAAACTTTAGATGATAAAGGTAACAAAGAGAGAAAAAGTGTTCATCACCAAGATCCAAACTGGGTTTAGGAAGAAGATGGGGGGTAACAAATTGCAGCTATGGGAAGAAAAATCAGGCTGGGATCCGGTTAGGGGTGTAACCAAGCAAAAGGGAGTGAAATTAGAAGAAATGGGTATGAGGCAGAAGCTAAAATTGGGGTGGAAAATAGGATTTTCAAAGACAAAAACAGTGCCATTTTGGAGCAAAAGAAGGAAAAAACTGAAATCATGACACTTACTCTTGCAACCTCATCGGCATTGATGAGAACAAACTCATTTCTGTTGTGAGAACCCGCAATGAGTCGGCCTTTGGTGTCCATTAGACTAAGAAAAGCCACTAAAAATCAAAGAACTCAGAATCCAAAGGAAACCAAGGCTCAGAGAAGCAGCCCTTCAACTTCTCTCATCTCACTCAACTTCCTTCCTCTTCTCTCCTCTTCTCTCTCTCTCTCTCTAAGTCCCCCTTCTTCTACGTGCGTGGTTTCTCAGCCCACTTTCTCAAACACCCATTTCATCAAACACTACACCTACACTCCTTCAACGAATAAAAAAACACAGCCAGCTCTTTATGAGAGACGGAGAGAGAGACACAGAGGTGGGTTTAGATATAAAAGAAATCAGGGGAATAAGAAAATGTTTCAATTCAAGAAAAATAGAAAAATCCCCCAAAAGAAAAAGAGGGAAAATTAAATTAAAAAAGAGTAAAGAAAATTGTATGTGTGTGTGCAATGAATGATTCTTTTCTTGTGAGACCCAGTTTCCTCCCAGCTGGACTCTGTGCATTACATGGTGGATTCTCGATCTGTGACCAACAAATTTAAAAACAGAGAAAAAAAGAAACAAATTTACAGAGAGAAAAAAAGAGAGTTACAGAGAGAATCTAAGTGGGTTTCTTAAAGGGAAAATTTTCAACGCGTAAAACACAAGAGACGAAATTGGGACACAGACAAAACACATAATTCTCGATCCATCCTATTCAATCCTAATTAATCAGTAATCGCTCGTATTAGTTGGGGGTTTTTGGTGGGTCCCGGAGAAATCCCGTCCCCCTCGCCGGAGCAGCAGCCGCGGCGGCGCCGCCGTAGTGGGTTTGGGTTTTATTCTGTTCCGGCGGAGCCAAACAGTGCCCAGATTTTTACTTCCAATCCAGTGGGCAGAGACAGAGGACAGGTACGGAAAATGGGTTAAAAGGGAAAAAAGAGAGCGATGAAAAAATTTGTAGAGAGAGAGAAGAGAGAGAAAGAGTAGGGCAGGTGTCACGTGGAGCACGTGCGGTGGAGTGGCGAGTCTGCCGACGGTCGTGCGAAATCTCGCGAGATTTTCAAGAATCAACACGTACTACTGGCTGGCTCTGTGACCCCACTCTTTGCCACTTTCCATGATTTTACCGAAATGCCCTTCTTTTCTTTTCTTTTCTTTTCTTTTTTGTTTATTTTCTTTTTGTCGGTCGCCTCTCTTTCACTTTTCTCGCTCGAGGAAATAAATAAATGTGTGTTTTTTATTTATAAATAAATAAATAAATAAATCTCTCTCTCTCTATCTGATTGATTAGCTCATTATTACATAATGTAATATTTAAAACAACCTAAGAAATTAAATTTTGTTTTACTTTTATCGAAATTTGTTTTCGGATTTTTTTAAGATAAAATATTAGGTGAGAATTCGAACTCGTTACTTTTTGTAATAGTTGAATTATACTCAGGTAGGTAGATTTAATATTTAAACTAAGTTTGAGTATTTATATGCATATAAATTAATTTGTGGGAATATTGATAAAAGACATGTATATATTAGGTTTTGTTGATATTTATCTATAGCTTAAATATATATGTATTTTTTAATATAGTTGTAAAAATAAAATAAAAATTCCGCATTTGTATTGTATTTTGAAAGAAAAACGAATAGTTTCACAACTAAAATAAAATATATGAATGTCTCAAAAAATATATATGTGTGTGAAAGTTTATAAAATAAAAGACGAATAAATACATTCAGAGATCAAAATAAGATTTAAATCAAGAAAAGTACTTTTTCTAAGCAAAAAAAATGAAAAATTAAACAAGTCTACATTCATTTTGTTGGGTACTTCTATTATATTTCTATATACTATGGGCTAAAATAGCTACTGTTTATCCAACACTTTTTTATAGTATTTGTTCTTATAATAAAAATAAATTAATAAAACGGTTGGAGAAAAAAAAACAATTAGATAATTAAGAATATATGAGATAACTCTAACCCACTTTTTCTACTTTAAAATATATATATATATATATATATATATACTTATATATATATATATTATGTTATATGTGTGTGTGAGATAAAATTTTTTAGTTATAACTTCTTTAGAAATTGAGAGAATACTCGAATAAATAAGATGGACAAATTTAGAAGATAGAAAAGAAAAAGGAAAATACTTCTTCAAATTCTTCCTTACCACAGTTAAAAGATTGAGGATTTTTTTCTTGAAAAAAAAATCTCTCTTTTTTTATTCTTCTTTCTTACTTGTCAAAAAATGGGTTAATAGAAAATTGTTGCTGACTAGTTCGGAGGAAATTATTTTCCAAAAAAAAATTCGTTAAAAAAAGTTTTAGTATTAAAAATTGTAGATATAATGACACATAAATAGTAGGATCATAGTCAATTCGAACATAGTTCAATTGACAAAGTACTATCTTCTTATTCAAGATGCAAGGTTCGATCTCCTCCGATATTTGTTGATGTTATTTTTTTTGTGGTGGCAATGATATCAATAATACTTGAAGGAGTAAAATAATAAAATTTAATTTGTAACTCTATCATAATTGAGATGAAAATTTTATGAACTAAAATTAAATTTTAACAAATTAATAAATAAAATAATGAATTATATGACCTCTAAAAAAGAGTGCTTTGGAAGCAGAGTAAAAGCAATTCTGAGGGAGGGTTTGCAAAAGTCAGATTTTTGGTCTTGGTTGCCCAATCCTATTGAATTTTCTGCCTTGGAATCTTGATATCAGATTTTTATTTTTATTTTTTATTTTTGCAAAGGTTAAAAGAAATTAAAATCTGATATTTCCCAAAAAAAAAAAAAAAACTTACACACTTCTCTTCTAATAATTCGGATTTCCTTCCCCAAAAGCCAAACTTAGAAATTTTGGATTTTTTTTTTAAGTCTTGAATTTGAATATCTTGTTGAAGATTGTTTGATTTTATCCTTCCTTTAGTTTTACTTATTTTGAATTCTAAAATAAAATATTTTGTAAGAAAGTTTAAATAAAATTGTCAACATTTGAATAAATGAGGTAAAATATTAAATACATTATTTGACAATTTGAATTATAAAATCTGAGCTTAACTTGGAATGATGTCAGGAATTTGTTGTATATAGATTTTATAACCAAAAAAAAAGGTATATTATTTAATATAAAAATGTACTTGGATTATAAATTTTCTAGATTTTTTTTTTAATTGGGTTGTTGTTAGATTAGTATTTTAACTTGAAAATTTCAACTCTACTTAAAAATTACAAAACCACTTGACCATGACTTTTTTAACATGTTTTCTTATAACAATTTTTTTTTTGGGAAAAATAAAAAAAAAATTGTTCCACAAAATACAAAACTAAAAAACATACAAGGGCTTATTTCATAAATAATTTCTTTCCATTTTATTATTTTCATAAACATGTTTATATTTTTTGTGTTTAGGAAAACTACAAAAGCAGGAAGTAGATTCTTGGAGATTTTCTAAATTCCAAAATTATGGGAAAAATTGGGGGTAAAAGTTCTTTTTTTTTGTTTTTTTGTAAAAGTTTGTCTAAATCATTATAAATTTATAATTAAATCATTTATGTTCTAAAACATTTTGGAGGTTCTTAATCATTAATAGCCCTAATATAATATCAATCATGGTGAATAGGAAGATATTAAAACTCGTTAGGTAGTGTAACTATTTCTTGTTACTTGTTTATCGTTTTTAGTTTTTTCGAAACATAAGTATTTGGTAATTGTTTTTGTTTCTTGTTTTTCATTTTTAAGAAATTAAACTTTGTAAACAATAAAATCAAGTTTTTTTTCTAATTTCCTTTTCTAGTTTTATTGAAAGCATTATTTTACATTATTAACGTATAAAATACATAATAAATATTAAAAAACATAATATTTGATAAAAAAAATTAATTTTCATATAAAATGTACTTTTTAATTTAAATTTTTAAAAAATCGAAACCATGTCAAACGTGTTTTCGATTGTTTTAATAAAAGAATAAACAAGAAACAATTACCCTACACAACTCTTTTTATTTATTGAAAAAGAGGAAACACAAAATAAGAAATAGAAATGTTATTAAACGAGTCTTAAATTGTTTTTTTTTTAATTTAACTATTATCGGAAAAAGGGATCTAACCATCCATCTTTGAGGGGATAGGTATGGTATCCACTTAATTATTTTTTTCATCCAAATTATCATTAAAAATTAGTTTAATGAAATTATAGATTTTTTTTTCCCTTGGGAGAGGATGTTTAACCAATAATGCAAGTGACTCTCTTTTCTTTGATGGCTGATTTGCTTTTGATGATTTCTCCTTTTCCCTTTTGCTTGTAAGAATAAGACAACCCTTATTTTACCCTTATTTTTTTCTTTTCAATAATTATTGCTTAAAGTCACTTTTTATTACACATAGACATGACTTTTCACCATGATAAACATATAATTAATTAGGGGAAACTTTTAATTAATAATTTTATTTTCATTACCTCTATCACCAATGGGAAAAGGATGGCATGCCACTTTAAATTAAATATGTAACTTATAATCATTGATACAATTAGGAATAGAATAAAAAAAATAGTTCTATTGAAGAAAATTGCATATTGATTTTTAAACTATTTATACCTCAACAAATGTTTCAATCTATTGCATCAATTTTTACTCTAGCTAAATATTGCAATTTTTACAATTTGTTTTCAATTTTCACTAATTTTAACCAAAACAATATCAAAATATTAAAAAAAAAACTCCCTAATTTCAATGAAAATTAAGTTTCGCACGAAATTAAGTTTGGTCTACAAAATTGACTAGGCTAAAACTCATAAATTTCAACTAAAAAATATCTCTAATGCTGTTTTTCTTTGAAATTCTCTCGATTTTGTACCATGCATGTTTTATAAGTCATTGGACACTCAGATTTTTTTTTTTTTTCTAATTCTTCAAATGAAAAATTTATCAAAAAGTATAAATTTCTATCTTATTCAAAGATTGTAATATTTTTTAAAGTTTAAATTAAAGATTGCAATATTTGTCCAAACTCGGTGCAATTTGATGATATTAAAAATTTAGGATAAAAATTGATACACATTTAATAATATATATAAATGGTTAATGTTTTAATTTTAAAATTGTCTTTCTATTCCCCTTATTTTCACCTTAAATTTAAGAAAAATTTTTCTTTTTTAAAATTTTTGTCACGCTCTCACTTTATTTATCTCTACTTTTATTTATTCTTCCTAATTTTTTTCTCTAAAATTATTGTAATCTCTAAGTTTTTAGTTCCCATATCTTATTTTTTCTGTCTAAAATTTTTGTCTCTGGGTTCTCTAAGATTTTTGTTTCTCTCTAATCTTTCTTCATCTAAAAATTTTTGTCAAATTCTCTCTTTAAACTTTAAATAGTTTATCACTCAAAATAATTTTTAATTTTATAAAATCACTTAAGATGTCTGTAACCAAATTAAATTAATTATATAAAAATCACTTTCACAAAATCAATTATCATTAAATCTCTTTGGCTAAAATCAGTGATCCTAAAATCATTTCCAAACCCTTAACATTTCTTAATATATGTTTTGCAAGGTTGACAATTGTTAGTATAGTAACATTTTTCAATAGGTCTATTTTCTATAACACCCACCCATTTCGACTTAATTAGGTTACTACAAATTATATCATGCAAAGTTTGTAACAAAAAAATAGCATAGTAAATTAAGCTTCTTATCTTAGTTATTATTATTATTTATTGAAAAAAGAAACCTACAATGTTTGGTAATCATTTATGATTTCAGATTTAAAATTAGAAAAAGTAAAAGCTTATCAAAATTAAGTATTCAAACCTTTTATATTTTATTTATTATGCATTTAATAAGTAAAAAATAATTAAATAATATTTTTATCTATATTGTGAAAAAAAAAGAAGTGGGAAACAGGACAAAAAAAAACAAAAAAACTTTATTTTGTTATTGCCAAAATTTTTACATAATTTTTTAAAACATTTCTTAAAAATAATAAACGAGAAATAGAAACATTTAGGACTCGTTTGGTAACGTTTTCGATTTTTTTTTTTTATGTTTCTTTATTTTTAGTAAATAAAAATAGAATTGCATTGCATCCAACATCCATGGATTCAAGAATGATAAAACAATATTTTTATTTATGTTAGAACAAATTGGAAACGGAAACAATAAACTATAAACTTGTTTTTGTTGATTCAAAAATTTTCATACAATTTTGCGAATGTTTTTAAAAAACAGTAGAAACAATAAACATAAATAGTTTTCAAATACCCAATTTCTTAATAAAATTGAAAACAAAAACAAGAAATGGAGATTTTATTAAACAGGTACTTACTAAACACTAGTGCTTTTTTTTTAATGAGAAATAAGATACGAAAACGTTATTAACCATTCATAACTAAAATTTTCCACTTCAAAAAATATAGCATTACAAATGTGAGAGCAGTGACTCAAAAAGTTGTCGAAATAAGGTTACACATATCTCTCTTTACCTCTTGAAGTATTCCCAAACTGGTCATAACCACACTCTATGAGTTACAATTTTCAATTTAAGCTTAAATAGTGGTTGTAGAAAAGCTTTTGAATCAAGTGAAAGATACATTGAGCTATATACTATATGTTCTCTTTCTTATGTTTTCTCGTTACTATTTACTTTTACTTTATAATAATATTTATCAATTTTTAACCAACATGAACATAACTCAGCTGTAATTAACATCTCTTACAATCCAAGAGATTATGAGATTCATAGTGGTAGTAAAGAAAGAATATATATATACCAATTTTTAATAGGTTAGTGGTTTTTTTTCTTTCTTTCATTTATGTGAGTTCAATATTATTGATTTCAAACCCATGTAGGCTACAAAGTAGAATGCATATTGTTGGCATCTAACCCTATGTCATTCAATGAGTTCATTATAATTAATATATGCCTTTTCTTGTCCCTTTGACTCTTCCCAATAAAAATTTGCATATAGTTAAATGTCACTCTTTATAAAATTTAATTAATAAGTAGTTAGTGTTGAGGATGAAAATTAAGCTGCAAATGTGGGGACCAGCCCTACTACGAACGTATGACCAGTGGAAGGAGCAACGTCGAGACTGGTAGTGTGGCGTGCGGACGGACATGCGACACGCCTTGCTGCAGAGAGCCTGTAGTGGGTCAGATGGCAGGCGATGACAGATGATACCATGCGTCGAGGATGTCCCCTAACGATTCGCCAAAACCCATACACGAATGGGACCCATCACATCCCACGTCAGACGTCTTTTCTGGTCGGCTCCCTCACATATAAAAGAGATAAGATCTCACCTTACAAGATAAGTGAAAGATCTATCACTCTAACTACAAGGTGCTCTCCATTTTTCTCCTTTCATTCGGTTTACTAACTAAACCGTTGGAAGACCCTAGGCAGGGTATTGCATTGGCATTAAGGTCTGTTATTACAGGTAACTTGTCCGTCGGCTCAATTGAATGACACATGACCAACGGATTTCAGCATCAACAGTTAAGTATACTTTCAATTTCTAATTATAATTATAATAAAGAACTAAACCACATATATATATATATATCTCAAATTATCATATACCAAACCTTTTTAAGTTCATCACTTTATTTCTATGCTTTTATATATATATATATATATATATATATTATAATTTTGTAAATAATAACCACAGTTTTACCCATATTCAAAATTGGATAAAATGTTTGGCAATATTTTTAAGTGATAATTCGTAATGGTTGAGTTTAACTATTGTGGAGTGAGAGATTGAACCATCGACCTTTAAGACAATAAGAAACGTTTTATCCATTGAAATATGTTCAGATTAGTGATAGTTTGTAATTTTTGCATATTTAAGTTAAAGTTAAATTTTTTAAATATTTACTTTAACATTATTTTTATATTTTTACAAAAAAATATTTATAATACTTTTATAAATGGAGAAGTTTGATTATAACCTATTAAATAGTAAGAGAAAGTACTCATGTCTAAGTATTTTAGTAAAACAATAGAAATTGCCCAATAATTGGGAATCAAATTGTTGTTAGCAAGATTGAATATTTGATCTATCAAAATAGTCCAATTTGGCGTCTCTTCTGTTAATGAGTTCTGAATTTATTATTAAAAAAAACCACACAAAATCAGTAAACTTGGTTCAATGATTCCCAATATTTCATCTTTTTAATTAATTGTAATGGAAAAAATTGATTGATCAACTAATTTAATTTTTAAATTATAATAATTAACTAGAAGAGTACACTAGAGTTCAGATCAATAAACTTATTCAAACCAATTTTTTCAAAATATATATATATATATATATGTCAATAAATAAACATTTTTAGTTAATGAATTACTTTTTTATGGGAAGAATTTAATAGGCATTTTTATTAAATTCCGTCCACATCACAACTTCCTATCGATATTTCTTATTTTCTATAGATTCGACTTCGACATGAGAAGTGAAATCCACATTTTCAACGTATTGCAAACAAATTAACAAAATATCACCGAAATAGACATTTCCATAAAAGTATCAATTATTTTTAATTTAGGTAAAACAGCTAAAATATTTATAATAATTTTATTATTTTTATTAATTTTTTCAAAAATATCCGTCAACGTTTACATTTTATCGATATTTCCATCAAATTAAGACTTCAACATTTTCATATCATCCACCTTCTAATCTTCTCAACAACCAAATTAGCACAATGCATTATTAATTTGAAAAGCCTCCTTAGGGTTTTGTCATTTCTGAAATTTACCTTGAAAAAGAATATTTCAACCAAATATAATAAGAACATGTATGAATAAAAATATGAAAAGGAACTTGTTAAAAGAAAAAAAAAGGAATAAAATTAAAAAAGGCATGTGTATTGAGAATCAAAAAAGATATTTTAGTTTTAAAAATTATTTAATATGAAATAGATGAGTGGCTCACATGGTGAATAGTATTTTTATTTTATTCTTTAATTTTTATTTTATTATATATTTTTTTAGACAGACAAAGACAATTCTTCAAATAAATATTGAGGGCAAGTGGTCAAATAGATGCTTCCATCCCACCACTGGTTGAGCAGGTACCCTGTCCCTTTTTATTTCCTCACTATTTAGTATTTATTTTCTTCACCAAACACATCATTGATTTATTTATTTTTTTTCTAAAGTCAATTTTCACCAAAGATTTTAGATGTCTTCTCAGTTTTATGAAAGTTTTGATGGCAATGAATATTTTTAAAAGGTTATGAAAATAAAATTTTGATGACAAATATTTAAATTAATAAATAAGTATTTTATCTATTTTAAATAAGTTAAAAAGTTATTAGTATTGATATTATGTTTATATATATTTTGTTGATATCTTTTTTTTATATATATTTTGTTGACTTACTTTGAAAATGTTGATTCACCCCTCGTATCGTTGTCGAACTCGTAGACGTAGAAATGTTGATGCAAATTTAATTCCAGTAACTTTCTTTCCCATGACGTGGGAGAATCATTGAAAACATTTTTAGGAGAAGACACAACCAAAGCTAGATTTTGATTGGAATGTGAACTCTGAAATATTTATTAAAACATAATCTTGTTCGATAAATGATTTTAGTTGAAATTGGTGAATTTTGAGAGATTTTTACTATGACTTGTGTTAAAATTAATAACCGGATGTAGTGAAAATTGAAACAATGTTGAATTTGCAATGCTTCTCGTTTAAGGTTCAACTTGATAGAATTTAAAGTTTATGATCAAAATTGACCATCTCCAAAGAAAATTCATGGATAGACTTACAATTTTTTTTTCCTTACAAATTCAAATGACATGACTAAACTCGATTCTCAATCTATTATAATGAGGAAATATATATATATATATATATATATATATATATATATATATATATATTTCTTTTAATCTACCATAATTTATTAGTTTAAACTTTTTGGTTTAGTAGTTTTTTTTTAATTTAACAGATTTAAAGATAATTAGAAACTTGTTTATTATTTATTGTTTCTTGTTTACTCTTTTCAATCAAGAAAAACATAACACATTGGGTGAATATTTCTTGTTTATTGTTATTTCTTTTATATTGGAAAAAAGAAACAAAATATGTATGCTTGATAACAATTTATTGGTTTTTATCTCTAAAATTTTAGGTTAAAAGAGTAAAGTTTATATATGAAATTTAATTTTTTAAACTAAATAATCAAAATGTTTATGTTATATTTATCTTTTGATATTTATTATGCATGGCAGATGTTAAAAAAATGGTAAAATAATGTTGCTATCTATATTTTGAAAAAAAAAATCAAGAAACTTAATTTTGTTGTTTCTAAAATTTCTACACAATTTTAAAAACACTTATTAAAAATAAGAAATAAGAAACCTGAAAACTTCTCAAATGTTTGTGTTTCTAAAAAATTTGGCACGAAAAACAAGAAACAAAAAACGAGAATGTTACCGAATAGACTTATAGGATCAAACTTTCTTTTTTTTTTCATAAATTGAGAGTCGTAACTTCACTCTCCAAACCCTCCGTCCCAAGGTTTGGAGTCGAGAAACATAAAAAATATTTTGTATTAAACTCACTCGAAAGTTCAAATTTGAGTCCTCTAAAATATCTTAAGTCTTGCTAAGGAGGTCACCCCGAAAACTACGGGATCCAACTTTTACCTTAAGAAAAATAACATGTGCACTGCACTCTAATAGGAGGATCTAGTAATAGTTTAATTAACATAATTAGTTTTAACCATTCATTAATTTAAAAAAAACAGTTTTTTGTTATTAAAAAAGAAAAATAAAAAATAATATTATGCCGTTAACTTACAGACAGAGCACTATATTCACTCTGACAATCTGTCGTGATTTGAAAACACTTCATTCTATATGCCCATTTACTACCAACACATTCAATTAATATTTTCTTTTTCTTTTTCTTCTCTCTCTTGCCAAAATTCCAAATAAATAAATAAAACACAACTATTTATTTATTTATTTACTTTTAAAGGTTCAATTCCATATATCGTTAGAATTAACTGTTTTTAAATGAAATTTAAAAATGGTTAATGAAACATGATTAACTCAATTTTCAGTCTAAAATTAGTTTTAAGAAACCGAGTTAACTCTAGAGTGCAAGATCTACAATTAAATATTTTTTTTAGTTAAAAAATACTTTTGGTTTTTATATTTTTGTTAAAGTAACAATTTAGTCCATGAACTTTAGTGTGTAACGATTTAGTCTCTATACTTTCAAATTGATAACAATTTAGTCCTTGAACTTTAATATGTAACAATTTAGTCCTTATAATTTAAAATTGATTACGATTTAGTCTTCATCGTGAAACTTTTTTGTTAAGTTTCTTATATATAGATTGATAAACTAAAGAGGGACCAAATATGTTTATAAATTAGAAAGATAAAATTGTTATATGATTTTAATAAATTATGTTACGATAGGAACTAAATTGTTACAAATTTTAAAATACAGTGACTAAATCATTACAAGCTATAAGTTCAAAGACTAAATTGTTACTTTAATGAAAGTACATGGACTAAATTGTTACAAACTAAAGTTCAGGGACTTAGGATCAAGTGTGTTTTTTAATCTTTTTTTTAATATAATTTTTAAAAGAAGTGTGGTTTATTTACTGCCAAACAACATTGTGAGAGTCCACAATTAATATATTTTTTTCCTTTTTCTTTTCTCTCTTATCAAAATTCTAAATAAATAAATAAAACACCTCTATTTTTTTTAAATGTTAATTTCCATATATCACAAGAATAAAATTTTTTTAAAAAATAATTTTAAAATGGTTAATAAAACATGTTTCCCAGCCTGAAATTAGTTTTAACTAAGTTAACTCTAGGCTGCAAGATCGGGTTTGATTTTTACAATTAAATATTCTTTTTTAATATGATTTGTAAAAGAACTCTAATTTAAGTGTAGTTTTATGTAATCTATCCCAATTTTTCAAAAACATAATAAAATTTTTAAGAGACCTTATTAGCAAAGTCAAAGTTATATATAAATTTTTGTCCATTTTATTTCCTGTACTTTAAAAAAGTGATTGTTAAATCTCTATTTACAAAATTTTAACATACAACAAAAACTCTTGAATACAAAACTACAAACATATTGCAAGACATTTATTGAGTGTATGTAATGTTGTTTTGGAATTTTTGTAGAAAAAATTGAGATAAAAAAAACGAAAGATCAAATGGTTACTTTTTAATGGTACATGAATCACAATGAATGTTATGAAAGTATACCATAGTGACAATAGACAAAAAAAAATGTACGTTATAAAAATGTAGAGTCCATTTGGTAACGTTTCCGATTTTATTTATTTCTTGTTTCCAATTTTATCCAGAAACATAAAGTATTTGACAACTATTTATGTTTCTCTTTTCTCATTTTCTGGAAACCTTCCTATAGAAATTTTGGAACAACACAAAAATTTATTGTTTTCTTATTCCTATTTCAAATTTTTTAAAGATATAAATAAAAATATATTATTATATTATTATTGACTTATAAAAGCTAAGAAATAATTACCAAGTGTAATTATAATTTTAGAGAAAAAATAAAAAAAAATAAAAAGGGATGATGCTGCAGAAGAAGGTCATGGAGAGGTAGGCTTTAGATACGCCATGAAATTTGGATCATACATTTCAGTATCAGTTAATTTTTTAAATAAAAATTGATATAAAATATTAAAATAGAGAAATATTAAAAGGTAAAAAGAAAAAGAATATATAATTAAATATTGGGGACGTGGGTTGACTGGAATTAATGATTGTAAAAAGGCAAAGTTTAATGTGGCTTACATTTCAGCCGCTGCCTGCCGACACCTACCACTAGCCGCCCATCCCCCTTCCTCTCTACATATTCTATACCTTCCAAATATTTAATACTTTCTTAATGAAAACAAAATTAGAGGGCAAAAAAAAAAAAAAAAAAAAAACTATTTTCCACCTAATTGACATGGATTGGTTAACTTTTAACTTTTAAAATTTGGCTAAATATATATTTAAGTCCTACGTAAAATATCATTGTTTGGTGGAGTTGTGTTTCATGTGACTTGAAACCAAGACCTCAAGGATATTCTTTGAAGCCCCAACCCACCCAAACTATCCGTATTTTTATCAATTTAGTCTGTTGATATTGGATGTTGGGTTGGATAGCATGTCAACGTGAACCTGACATAGATCTCTGGTCAACCCAACCTAGTATCTACAAGATAGAATCTAGCATCGTTGTGGTGCTCGACCAAATGTACTCTGAAGCTTAAGTTAGGACTCAACTCGAAGAGGTGCAATTATGAGCTAGGGGTTAATGCAAGAGATTGTATATCTTTGGGAATGTTTGACTTTATCTTTTAAGAACATTGAGAAGCATGGAACTGATAAGCACTATCCGTACCTGTTAGCAAACAGGTCTTCTGCTAGTTGCAGGGATATCCTAACAACAGAATCACCTTTCTACCGTATGTTAGCAATATTTCGCCAAGCAAGCTCTACTCCAAGTAAGAGCTAGCACGAGATTTTCCTCTTCGACTCGGTAGGATGAGCTTTAGCCTAGGCCTACATATCCTACTAGGAGTGCTCCATATGTCTCTCTCAATTTTACTTTATGTTATGCAATGGAAACCGAAAGTCGAGGTACAGGTGAAGATTGGAAGGAAGCCACTGGGCTGCGATGGGCTCGGTCCCGACCCGGGGCTCGGTCCCGACCCGGGGCTCGGTCCCGACCCGGGGCTCGGTCCCGACCCGGGGCTCGGTCCCGACCCGTGGCTCGGCCCCGACCCGTGGCACGGCCCACGGCCCTCCAGCGGCCCTTCATCTTCGATCCACGGTTTCGCCCAGGCCCGCCAACGAAATTAGGGTTAGCTATCTATGGAATGTTCTGGAACAACCTGACGACTATAAGTAGCGATCCAGCCTTAGAGGTAAGGGCATCTAAAACTAGCTACATTTCACATTATCCTCCTGCTAACTTAAGCATCGGAGCCCGTGTGACTAGTGTCGCACCGGTTTAGCTCATCTGGTTTTGCAGGTACTAGTCCCGGATCAACAAGTTTGGTAGGTGCGAGGAGGAGAACCGGAGGACCGAAATCCACGCATCAACACTTTATAACACTCTGGATTGTTTAAAAAGTTTCTATATAATTAATCCCTTATATTATAACATTTTTGTTGGTAAATGTTATAATTAATTGATGGTAAATTTATATTATAGGTGAAACCTTAACTTGCCACGTGGCTCTATATGAAAGCACATGTCCGAGCCTTAGTCTGAATATGCCAAGACAGGGACACGCTAGCCAAAATTGCCAACCAGATGAAAGCTTAGTTTGGCAACGCCCTAAGCACATGGATGCTACCAACGTAAAATTTGCTGACTGTTAGGTACAGGCCGTTGATAATGGCGAAGCAACGCTTTCCAAAGTTCCCCCTATAAAAGGTGGGATCCATTCTTTACAAAGGCACGCAAATTCCTACTAAGCTTCACTAGACACTAGCTCGAGCTCGAGCTAAATACTAACTTAAACTTTAAAGTGTACGTGGTTGAGAACCACATTAGTGCAAGGTTTGATTTGCAGGTTAGTACTTTGACTGATTAGGCGTTCGCCTCAAAGCTAACCTTGACTCACCATCATCCAAAATCTCGCATCAATAGCTTACATTACACATACTTATGAGTTACCATAAATTTATATAAAAAAAGAGTTTGGCATAACTTTATCCACGGAATTGGACCACCTAAAAGAAGAAAAGTTGAAATTTCTACAAATTTCTTAAAAATAATTGGGGAAGAAATTAATTTTTTTCATTTCAAATTTATGCTAGATTTTATCATTAACTAATAGGAAAGATATAATTAAAAAAATTCAAAAAGTAAGAAACTAAACTAAAACTAAATTTTGCCTAACATTATTTAGTTCCATTAAATTAAGACTCTTCTAGAATAATGAGTTAATGAGACATATAAAATTTAGTAAAAAAGCTTGCTTAAACCCAACTACAAAACCATTTAGCCTCTAAATTAAGTAACGAAAAAGATGTCTAATCTAATCCAACACCACAAATATCAACACTTATATATAGTCATTATTGTATAGCTACACCAATGCTCGAATAATCTATTTTCATCAAACTATTAAAAAGAAAAAAACGAATATTAATTTCATTATTTACTCAAGTGTAAGATCAATTTAATTAATGAAATTAAAAAAATGTAATATGAGGATAGAAATGGCAATAAAGCGGGTGCGGTGGAAGATATATATATTTTAAGTACAACAAAGACGAGGTGTGACGATTTAACTTTCTCAGTGAAAAAAGTAAACAACTTTGTCAATGAACTATGCTGATGACAAATAATAATAAATATTTAAAAAAATGTCTTTTAAAGTTAAAATGTAGATAAATTGATTTTTATTCGTAGTTTTAATGATTAATTTCATAAACTATTTAATCATCATTATTATTTTTAGTACAAATACGGGATGATGGATTGAACTTTTGACCTCTAAAAAAGTGAATTATGTTTTTAATCAATATTATTAATTCATGAGTATAAAAGTTAATAAATATATTTTAAAAAACAATGAAAATGCTTAAAGTGGAGGTCGTAGAAAAGAGAGCTTTTTTTCATACCAAAATTGAGAAAATTTTGAATGGGTAGCATAATTTTATAAAATATTCACAAATATGTATTGTGTGTAAATGTTATTACACATAGAGCATATTAAAAAAATAATTGTAAGTATGGCATGTTTTACAAAAAGAACTTATTAATCATTGACTAACTTCAATAATAGTAAATTAATACGCTTTTATTGTATAATAGTGGTCAATTAACTTAAATAAGTAATAACCTAATTTTTGCTTAATTAACTATATTAATGGTAAATATTGATTAATCTGTACATTGATTAATTGTCACTGTTTAACCTATATTGATTGATTAATTATAATGAGCATATTATAAAAAGGAAAAAAACCTATACTGAGCATAACTCAACGATAATTGCATATATCTTCAATCAAGAGGTTGTGAGTTCGATCCCCTACTAAAAAAAATACTTGTAAGTATATACATGTGTCGTCCTTTTTGCTAGATTTTGTAATTATTTAATTTTGTTGCTATTTTTGTAATATTTTGTTCAAATATGATAGATTTATACCATCGTTACACGATAATTAAATTAAGGGAAAAAATTCTTCATCCCCACTTTCTTGGAAGCAAGTCTCTATGTGACATTGTCCCATGAAGAAAATTGTCATATCCTCAAATAAGGATTATTTTCCGTACGATTATCTCTCACTCCACTAGAAATACTTCGACATTTTTTTTATTCTTCCCACTAAAGAATGATGAGAAATAAATATCATATGACGTCAATGATAGAAAATGTATCTCCAATCGTGCCCTCTTCGATGCGATCTTTAATTTAATTTTTGTACTTTTGAAGGTCTTAATATATGAATAAATATAATATGTCAAACTAGAATATTAAAAATAGGTAAAATTTGAATTTTAAAGTTGTCCTTATTCCCTCTTTGTTTTAGTAGAATAAACTAGGCCGAGTTTAACTCAACGATAATCGGTACCTGAGGTCATGAGTTCGAATTCTTACCCTCATTTATTGTAAGAAAAAATGTTCAACAAATTAAGAGTATAAAGGTTTGAACCTCCGATTTCACAGAAGAATTAGGTGTCAATCACCGATGGATAATACTCGTATTGGGAAATATTATTCACCATTTGAAAGTGAATAAAATGTGATATATTATTGATTGATGGAAATACGAATCATTATTTCAAATAGTTTAAAATTACATATTAATAATTGATAATAATGTATTTATATTAAAATTAATTATGATTTATATTTTTTAAGGGAAAAAGTGGAGTGTATAATTGTTATTAAGAATATGATTGACACAAATTCTTGAAATCTACTAAAAAAACTCGACTTCTTTCGCTATCTTGAGGATAATTTTTTCTCTTCGGTTGAAAATAGGATATTAAAATTTTGTCGACATATCGACACGAGAGATGAATCGATATTGTAAAAAAATCAACAAAATACCAACAAAATATTAACACATATTATTAACATTAATAATCTTTTAACTTATTTAAAACTAATTAAATAATTATTTATTAATTTAAATATTTGTTATGAACATCGATATTAATATCTTGTTTTAAAGTGATATACATTCTATCCAATTGAATTTCGAACCATTTTTAGAGATTTTCATGGAATGGAAGGATCCGAATCTCAAAAGAGGAAAAAAGTCAGCATCAATTGGTCCCAAAAACATAAATGAAAGGAAAGAAAATTTCAATGGAAAAGAAAAAATAGAGAGGGAGGAGGGGACCAAAAATGGTGGGTGAATAAGAAAAATAAGGACCCTAAGAACCATTGGAATGTAAAGTGGTGGGTTTATAAGACACATTACCTACCATATATTTTATTATTTTGCTTCATCAAAATAGGGAGAGAGAAAGAAATAGGAGAGAGAATTTCTTAAAAAAAAAAAGAAAAACAAAATCTCTCTCTTTGTTCCCTTTCCTTGTGCACCGAGGATAACGTCATTTGGGCATGTTTGATAACGTTTTCGTTTCTTGTTTATGTTCTCCCCTTTTTTTACAAAGAAGATAGAATTGTATGACTCCAATACTCATGAATTCAAGAATATAATGATAAGATAATATTTTTATCTATTTTTGTTGGAGAAGAAGAAAGTAGAATTGAAGACGAGAAAACAAAATAGCGTTGTGCCGTAGACGAACCACTACCTTGAAAGCAATATCGACACGACCTCAATGCTAAATCTTTTTCTTATCCAAGGTTAATACAACCTCCAATTTGGACTTGCACTAATCGGAATGGATTGGAATCGAAACCGAACTAAAAAAATCTTTGAGAGAAAACAACAGAAATAAGAGAGAAAGAGAGAAAAATTTATGCGAATTGTATGATCGAACAAAGATATACAAGAAATTCATGGAAGTATGATAAAAAGGAAATTTTCACAAACTATTTCTTAGTTTTCGTGCAAGCGCAAGTTACAATTTTAAGAATGTTTCTAAAATATGAGAGAGAAGAAACAGTAAAATGCTTAGGTTTCTTAATAAAATTATAAATGAAAAACAAGAAACAGGATCGTTGTCTAAATGGACCCTTAGATATCTTTTATTTAAAAAAAATGTTTTTTTTTCTTTCCTCAAAATTTTGTTTAATGGCTTTTAAAAAGGTTCAATACTATTACTCTTCTTTTATTTATTTTAGTTTTTTACTTTCAACTCTAGTTCATTTTAGTTCATATAGTTTCAATACGTTCATTTTGATCCCCGTTACCTTTTAAAAATTGAGCATTTTAGTTCATGTAAATGAAAGTTTAACATAAATATTATACACAATGGAAACTCTTTAATGTAAAGTCATAGTTACATTTCAAGAAATATATTGAGTGTAGTGTAGTGTCACGTTGAATTGTGATTGAGAAAAATGAGATAAAAAGTAAAATGAATTGACCAAAACGATCCATTTTTTTCTAAATGTCGGGATTAAAATGAACCTTTCAAGAGTGCATGAACTAAAATAAATAAAAGTTTAAAATATAAAATAAAAATGAATCAAATATCAGAGCATAAAAATTAAAATAGTATTTTTAACCTTTCATATATATATATATATTCTAAGTTGGTGTGTTTGTTCTAAGATTTTGAAGTTAGTATGCACGCGTGATTTAGACAATTATTTTATAATGATATTATGGTTAAAAACTATAGTGTAAGAATTATTAATTCCTTTTTAATATTATCAATCATGTCATATTTTATTTTTATGGTAAAGAGTCTCCAATTGGATCGTGTGCCTAAATTGAATCATGTATATATTTAATTTCGTACTTTATAATTAACTTTGAAATGATTTTTGAAAAAAAATATTTTAAAGGAAAAGCACACAAATTATATACTTCTCCTGAAAGCACTTTTAAGTGTTTATAGAATTTTCAAAATATTTTTGATTATCTAATGAAACACTTCCGATGCCATTTTTCGATCCTCTATCGATTTTCCAAGTTAGAATATTTCAAAGGATTTATTTTAGAAAATTTTATAATCTATTCTTTGTTTTTGTTTTGGAAAAGTGTGTGGATCCATCTCTTAATGAAGAAGAAATTGAAAAGGTGAACCATAAACAATGGAAATTTTTTTATTATTAAAAAAAAAAAAAAGAAAAGAAGAAAGAAAAAGCAAAAGGAATAAATAATTATTAAGATAGAGTAATGCAAACCATACACATATAAGGCATTGTTTGGATTAGCTTTTTAGATTTCTTGTATGAAACTCCACTCTTTCTCTCTATATAAAACCTTGTGGAGATCTTTTTTGAGGGCAAAGATGGGAGTTTGGATGGTTTCCCTCCCAATCCAAACACTTCCATAAAATCAAAATTTATTATCTTTAGTCAACTAAAAAAAAGAGGGTCCTTTTTAATAGACTCTTTTTTTTTCCTTACTACGGAGGAGTCGGTCGTCTCTTTTGGTCTTTTTATCCTTATATCTAAGAGTATGTGTGCTGTTCTTATACCCAAATCCAATACCTTAAAGATATTCTTTGAAACCCCAAGCCACCCAAACTATCCCTTAAGGACAATATAGAAACTCTATAAAAGATTGAATTTGATTGATGATTTGAAAATAACGGATTCAATAAAAGATAGAGTTGTATTCTATGTTTTCAGTATTTTTAGAGATGTGTTTGTCAGTAGATTTTAAAATTGAATTTCACTTTAAAAAATTGTTCAGGGTTTTTCGTAATATATTTGTAAACTAAATATTTAGTTTAATTTAAAATAATATTAATTAATTTATTAGTATAAAAATTTGGTAGGATTATTTTTACATATTGTATAATTTATAATATATTGTATTTTACATGTTTTAATTCTAACCAAAATGAAATGAGTTTATAACCTGATTTATCAAAATCTTTTAAAATCTTTTTTTAATATAATTCTACATTTTAAAGTTTTAAATTCAAAATTTAAATATGCTAAGTTGCAACCTAACTACTACTAGGAAACATTTTTTTGGCAGGTAGAGAAGAGAAATGTAGAAAAAAGAAGAGAAAATAGTTTTCTCTTTTCTTCGAAGAAATACATAGTTGTCAACTTTTAATGGTGGCTAGTTGAAAGATTTCTACCCATCGCCATAAAAGAAGATGGGAAGAAAATAAAATAATAAAAAAAGTATTATTATTAAAAGAAGATGGGAAGAAGATGGAGAACTTCTCTTTCTCTTGCTAAAATAGCCTCTCAAAGTAGATTTTTTCTTTTTGTTTGCTTTAATTTGTTTTTGTTTTTTTTAAACCTTTATCATGCTATATCCTTTTACAAATAATAATTTAAACAAGATGGGAAGAAAATAAAATAATACCCAAAAATAGCTCAATAATTAGTTGAGATCTTTATATTATTTGCAGTTAATTTTCACTTAATCACAATTCATCATTTTTACTTTATGTAATCTAATAATTTGTCAAATATTATACCCTTTTAGTGACACGACATCTAACCAAAAATTTGCATATGAAATTATGATAAATAATTATGAGAGTGTATATTCAAAAAACACGAAAGTGATGTAACATCTACTTTGAGAGGCTATTTTAGTAAGAGAAAGAGAAGTTTAATTATACTTTTTTATTATGACTTATTAAATCGTGTGGGTATGGCTTAATTAATATTTGTAAAACATATAAAACACTTTATTGCAAAAATACAAACCATATGATTTGTATAGATGTGTGTTTTTACTATATCGTGTGATAATTAAATTGCAAAAGAGAATATGATGTGGCATCCAGAATATTCGAGGATAAGAAACTAAATTAGATTAAATTTTTATTAAAATTAAAACTTGTTGCGTTGTATCAACCTCATTGAATAATTTCTCCTACTCAGTGATGTATTTATAAATAAATGAGAAAAAGAGTAAAAGATAGTATTGTTTTACTATTTATTTAAATCGAACTATTATTTTTAAAAATAAATTCATATATGCTACACTGTCATATCGTGGAGTTATTCTTTTTTTTTTCATGTATCATTAATAAAATTTAAATCTTATTTTGGTCATCGACTTTCAAGATTGTCCTCTATTTTTTTCTAAAATTTTAAAATATATGTTAAATATTTTGGTTCCGGAACTTTAAGGCTTGTTTTATTTTAGTCTTTAAATTCTCATGATGTTTATGTTTGTGTAGTGAAATCAGTCAAGGTCTGAGACTTGATCAATTGGTAGACTGGTACAAGCTTGGGTGTCATTGACAAGAAAAAACATGCACAAAAAAGGCAAAACACTCCAATACTCAAGTCAATTTAAATTTGACATAGTTATTAAGACCGAGCTAGAATGTGATACCTAATATGGAAATGAAGCTCTCTATTTATAGGTTGGAGATTCGATAGGCTATCTGACTGGCGGTTATTTGTGTTGTCCCGAAGGCAGGTTGTTGAGTGCATAAGGTTGGAATGAGGTAAGACCTTGAGCCGTAGGGAGGTTTTTCCACTGTGATTTTTCGAATAAGTATGAAGGCCAAGTCTCCCTTAGGTGGTCTTCGGGAGACTTTGTCCTTCCAACCTTACTCTATCCTCCACGTGGCAAGTAATTTTTTTTTTTTGACCCACATCAGTCTATTATAGCTCTTAACATTAAATCATTTTGGTTTAACACGACTTTGAGTATGTAAATACTACTAACATGTTAAGGTGAACATGTAATTCTGACCACATAGGTTGAAACCGAGGATTGAATAAGCGAATTATAGGTGAAAAAATAATATAACAAGGACCAAAATAGCCAATAGCTATTTTTTAAAAATTTAAGAATTAAAACAAAAATTATGAGAGTTGAAACGATCAAAACTAATTGTTTTTTTTAAACAATAGTTTACACACGTGATTAAAAAAAATTAAGATTAGTGAAATCATAACTAGAGTGGAATTTGGAAAATTCTGTCATTTTTATGAGGAAGAAACTTTGAAGATATGGATTGTCCTTTATAAATCATAATGTTGTAGAAATAATTTTAAAGAGATGAAAATGAAATTATTATTATTATTTTTTTTTTGAAAAGGTAATTAATATAGAAGAAAATTAGGGGTAACCTACTTGAAAATTTCAATATGATTAGTTGGTTATTAACTTTGAGTTGTTCAAGATAGAATGTTCTTTTTAAATTATTCCAACTTGTAAAAAAACCCTTTTTTGTCAAACTTAAATATTTTATTTTTATATTCTACAAATTCTATGATCTCTCTCTCTCTCTTCAATCTTTTCCACTTAAATATTTATTTTTTTCACTCAAAAAATCTAAAATCCCTCCCTTCCACCCATTAGAGATTGGCCTTTTTACTTTGGATGCTCTAAGTTGGTAGAAGTGCAATGATTGAACAAATAGAAAGTTTCTAAAATAATTGATCCTAAAGTATTAAGTTTAATTGCATTTTATAAATTTTAGCTTTAAATCTTATTTTGACCCACTTATTTAATTTTGTGTTTATACCCATCCTTTTTTTTTTAATAAAAAACCTATTTTAAGCACGGTTGCTATTTTTTTAATTATTTAAGATAAATTTAAACATGAGTATACCATCTTTAGCTTATTTACGCGATGAGTTTATAACTTTATTGCAAATACGAGATCTGGATTACAAAAGATTGACCTGTGATGATCCAGGTATAAAGTACACCAACACATATGTGGCACAACGTCAACATCTAAGCCATACCACATCATTTGATCAATTTTTTAACTCAACTAACACTAAAGACTAATTATAAGATATTATTTAATGTGTGCGAGCTAGAATTACACGTTGTAAAATGATAACTGGAATAATATGAACGATAAAAGATTGAGACTTTAATATGTAAGTTTAATTTAAAAAAAAGTCTATTTTTCTTGAGTTTGAAGACTTGATATACTCTAAAATGGATCCATTTGAGGCTAACTTACATTTTCATTCTCTTTTATGCATTATATTCGAATACTCACCTTTTATTTGTAATATAATATTATATTAAAACATATAAAATATTATTTGACCATATAAAATGGCATTAATTATTATAAAAAATTATGTTTTTATTTATTAAGGCATATATTTTCAAAAGAGAAAAAAAATCTATCGTAGTTAAAATTGCATGGCTCCAAAAAATTCCGAGCAATAAGGCCTTATTACAATATCTTTTGTTAATTATTACACTTTAATAATAAATTGTCCTAAAAAATTAGGAACAATTTTTTACAAATATAGTTCTCAATAATCATTCATTCATTTTTAATAAATTAATTATTGCATAGTTTCAATAATTATTGAGTTCTACTCAATAAATTACTGAAATACGGAAATTAAAATATGATATCAATTTCCTTGTCAATAAAATGAACACTTTTTAGTGCTAAGATTTGTATAAATAATTAAGAAGTGATTTTTAATTTATTTTTTTTAAATATTAATGTTGACCCAATAACAACTTTTTGTTTTAAGTTTTCCTTACCAACAAAAATCCTCCCGAATCTTGCCCAATTTTCATAAACCAGAATTACTGGATTCTAAAAAAAACTACTTTTTTAATTTCTAAAAGTTGTTTAAAATATAAGTTACAAAATAAATAAAATGATTTTTATAAGAAATTATATATATGAAAAATAATTATCAAATAAACCATAAACCTATGCTATGCATGTAATAGAAATTTGATAAATTAATTATTTAGTTAATATTATTTATAATAAGTCAGAAAATAGTTCAGCAATTAAAGTATCTATACATTCTCTTTCATGTCATCTTGTACTAAACAAATATTATTAATGATGTATTTTAAGAATTATTGAAATGTGATATCGAATCGAATACATTATTATAAAATATCAAGTGATTTAAATTAACTCTATAATTAAAATATGTTCCCTACTTTCTTCTCCATGAACTATTAATTATACGTAGATACTAATAAATAATAAAATAAGTCATATTATTTTCTGGTTAATCTTTTGAGGAAAAAAAAATCAAAATTTACATTAACTTGATAAGGGATATCAATTTATCAATTTGTACCAACTTTCAATTTTTAAATTGCACATTAAGTTTAGATAGGTGCTGCACTTTTATCTCAAACTCAAAAGAATGTTGCAATTTTTAACTTCTCACGAGTTTTCATTGAAGAATGGTTAAAGTAAAGTAATCTCAAGTACGTTCAATGAATTACCAAACATATTAAATTGATAAGATTTCATAGAAAAAACAACACGAGAGCTGATTTTCAGTTGAAGTTTGTGAGTTTTGATATAGTTATTCAATAGTCAAATTTATGCGTTGGTCAAACTTAATTTTTCTCCAAACTTGATTTCATTAAAATTATTAAATTCTTTGAGGTATTTATATTGTTATCGTTCAAATTAGCAAGTGCAGTTGTTTGAATTTGAACCTGGAGTAAAATTTGCAATACTTATCCAAATCTAAGGTGAAATTTATAATTTAAATCAATGTAATAAAAAAAGACCCAATAAATTTCCCTGATAGGGAACTAAAGATATTCTTCAAAAATAGAAAAGAGACCAAATAGAATCATTAAAAATTCTCACAAGAAAGGGGAAGAGAATTGGAATTTCAAATCTCATAGAGTTACTTTATTTAAGGGGTTGTAGAATGGATTCTATCAAAATAATGTTCATCCAAAATTTAAGACATACTCTAATTATATAAAAGGAATAATTGTACTTTTCTTGACATTTTATTCAACTTAAAATATAACATACTTGAAATTAGTTAGATTAGGTAAGGTGTTTGGTTTATGGTTTTAGAAATGGGGAGTATTAGGTTAACTTAAGTCCAGTTTTATAAATTCGGATTTGTTACCGTACATTATTCTATTCTAACTACTCTTCAAGTTTGCTGCAATACATTATCTTTTACTTCTTGAAATTGCTACCGTGCATATTTTGTCTTTGGTCTATTTTCTAAAATAGATTAATTTTTAATGAACCATATAAGTTAAATTAAAAAAATTAATTTATTATAATTTTAATAATAAATAAGTGAATTCGTTTTTGGTTGGTTTTGTTCGATTCTCGATTTTTTTTAAAAATCAATGCTAGTGTCAGGTTGAAAATTTTCCTAAACCTATATGTGGGCTTTAACCAAAATCAACCCGGCTTAATTGACATATATCTCTACTAAGAGGTTGTAAATTCGATCCTCCACCCTCACATGTTAGTACTAAAAAAGAAAAAAAAAGTAACAATATACGTAAATCTATTTTTATCTTTTTTTTTTCTTGATACAACGGGGGTGGGGTTCAAACTCATGACCTTTTTTGTCAGAGATAAATGCCTTAACCACTTGAGCTATGCTCGGTTTGGCAAATCTATTTTTGTCTTGTTTCTAAATAATCAGTTAAATATATCAAATATCCATAATATTCACGGGTGGGACGGGGGACGACGACTGACTTTTCCATCATTGTCCCTAAATTATCTTGGGAATTATGGCTAGATGGTTTTTTTAATAAAAAATGTCCATTCCGATTGTTCTAACTGGTTTACTGGTTTGATTTTGACCATCTTACCATTTCTATTTAATTATTATTTTCATAATCAAAATTATGCTCTCTCTTAGATTTTATTGTTATATTATCTCTCTTTTCCTACATTTTCTCTCCTAGATTTTAGAAACCATCTATCTCAATTTTTAAATATATATTTAAATATAACATAACATAACTCGATACACATAGAGTGAGACATGATCAATATCGTGATAGAGACAACGGGATGGACGGGATTTGAACAATTGTGACAACAAGGCGGGAAATGGACGAAACTGAGCAAGGAAGACAACGGTGGAGCAGCAAGACGGGTGACATAGGTGTAGGTGGGGCGAGGAATTGATGAAATTGAGCAAGAGATACAAGCAATAAGGCAGGTGCAAAGCTGTAAGTGGGGTGAGGAGTGTCAGAGGGTCAAGAAGAGAGAGGTCAACCGTATGAGTTCAAAGGTAGAATTTTTTTTAATTTTTGTATTAATTGTATCACAAAAATAAACATGACGTGTTCACCTTAATTTTCAGAGTATATGTTCATTTTAATTTCAAGTATTTGTTCATCTATTCATCATATTTGTTCATCTATTCATCGTATTTATTCATCTGTTCACCATATTTGTTCAAAAATTTTGAATGCGGGTCGAATTTTCTTATTTACTTTTTTCTAAAAAGAAAAATGAGTCATCTTCGTTAAGACACTAAGGTTAAATTCCTCTCTAGAAATTGGATTAATTCATCACAGAGAATCTACATTGAAATAGCTAAACTTGAAATTCGTACTAGAAACAAATATCTCATTTTAAGTTCAACAATTTAATAAATATTTTATGCACTTTATTTTTAAAATAAATAATCATAGATGATGGTAAGGTTATAAAATAATTCAATCAGATATAAAAATAAAAATAAACATAGTTATGAAATTATACAAATGAGTACTTCAAAAAAAAATTATACAAATGATTAAGTAATTAATTATATATATCATAAACATACTAATTATATATTATAAAAATAAAAACATATATATTTAAGTGGGGATCGGGGACCACAACCCTGTCCTTGTCCCTAAAATAAAAAAGGAAAAAATTTCCCTTCGTCCTGCACCCCACATCCACCTGTGCCCCAAACGGGAAATTCTCGCCGACAAAAATTGACATTCCTATTATGATTAGAAATTATCCTATTATGAATAGGTATGTTTATATTGAGATGAAAAAGAAAAAGTAATTCAATGAAATCATATTTTGTTATTACGTCTATTTTCTCTCCTCCTTAAATTTATAAAAAAAACAGACATACTTGGACACGTACTAGACATGCCACATTGAAAAAATGAATTTTTTAGGGCCCCTCTAATAACTATTTTAATTTTTGGTTTCTTCTGTTTTTAGTTTTTGGTTTTTTTTGTTTTTAAAAAACAAAATCATTTATGTTTTGATAACCATTTTTTGTCTTTTGTTTTTAAAAAGCTAGAAAATTGAAAATACTATTAGAGATAAAATTTTATGTAGAGTAGAGTCAACAACGATGTGAGTGCGAGTGAGGATGCTCTCCCTCATTCTCGGGCTTGTGAAAATTTTTAGTCTCCGTCTCCACCTCATTCTTGGGTCCGAGAGATGTTCTCGAGAAAAATTATATTTTTTAAAATGGTTTTTGAAAAACAAAAAACAAGAAAATTGAATTGGTTATCAAATAACCTTATTTTTTAAAAACTAAAAATCAAAAAACAAAAATAAAAAACGAAATGGTTATGAAACGGGCCCAGTCTAGTAAATTGGATTTCATGCGTTAATTAATTTTTGACAAGCAAGTCACTATATTTCTAAATATCTTAATAAAACAATAATCTAATAATATATTAAATTTTTTGTCCTTAAATTTTAACCCTTTTTACCCTTTTTTTCTCCTCAAAAGTAGGTAACTAAGAACTTATATCATATGAAAAGTAAAACTGAGAATTATAAAAGATTAAAAATAAAAATGAAGGATTATTTAAGAAATTATAGATTATTTAGTATGTTTAGCCTAAAAAATTATATTGTCAGATAAGTTTTATCATTAAAAAAAACTACTTTTAAATACTATTTCCAATTCCAAACAACTTCTCAAATCAAAACAGCTAGCAAATATTTATTCAAAATTAATTTTTAAAAACTAAATTAAGAAAAGAAAATGAAACAAAGTGACAAAGACCTTCCAATTGGATTGCTATTTTTTTCCCCTCAATTCTACCCAACTTACAAAAAAAACTATTTTTTAATTTGTTTACTATCAAAGTTCTAAGGTCGATGTTGATGAAAATTGAGATCTCAATTTCATACAAATGTGAATGTCGATGAATATTTCTAATTATAAAAAATTAAACTATTAATATTATGAACATTAGTGAAAATTTTGTTGATATTTTATCAAAATTCTTATAAAAATGTCGATTAACCTCGTGTTAATATCGAGTCTAAAAATACATCGACATGTCGTTAATACCATGTTTACCACATCAATTAAATCAATATTTGAAAGGAAAAGACAAACAAACCAATGGGAGAGAGAGAGAGAGAAAGGAGTTGGCAAATGGCAACCCACGTGGGCAATTGAGAAAAAACAGAGAGATGTAAACGTAACCCAGATAGCAGCTAATTCGGTGAACGACCAATGACAGAGTGGGCATATGATTAAACCCGGAGGCAGATTAATTAGCAAAAAGTACGTGTACGTCCATTCATCACCTCAAAATTATCAAATCAAGCACAAAAATCGCCACGTGTCGCAACGTAATACGCCCGGCCCCACAAACTCCAATTATGGAGTCTACAGTCCAGACGGATCGTCGGTGAGGGCAAAAAAAAAGAAAAAAGGAAAAAAAAGGTCAAAAAAATCATAATTGTACGATCAGTGGCGAGATGATCGTACGGTCAAGAGGACGCCACGTCGGAAATGTGGGGCCCAGTGACAGCTAAGTCAGCAGCCTGTGATTGTCTGTTCGTCGCTTTCATTAGCTGTCACCAAAAAAGCAAAGGTTGACGTCGTTAGATTAAATCTATTGATAATTTGATAATTTTTATTTTTATCCGTCAGCCGCTTCCTGTTTTAATTAATTGTTTTTTCTAAAAATTAAAAATCCTCCTCTTGTCGGTGTAGGGGCCTGTTTGGTTACAGGGTTGCGCTATTCGTCGGTGGGACTCGACTAGGTTGCTATTTTCCAAACTTGGATAGCGCCGCAACGTGGCGCCATCTTCTTCCTACATTTCAATTTTATTTCATTTACTTTTTTTTTCTTTTAAGAATTTAATCTTTTTCCAGAGTCATATATATATATATATATTTAAGGTTTCATTTTTTCTTGTGCCTTTGTTTGAAAGGTGAGTTACTGATTTGAATGCCTAAAATCCTGTGTGATAATAATTTTGTTCTGTTTACTTCTGTTCAATATTTCAACACTTTTTCGCTATTCTTATAAACACATTTGAATTCATAACTAAATTTAAAAAACAAAATATTGAAAAAGATAAAGCAGTGTTTATAAGCTAAAATTTCAAATAGTTATTAAATAAGAGTTAAAAAGAGATTGCTCAAGTTAAAATAGGCGTGTAATTGATAAACTTTCATTCATTTTGTTTTTCTTTTCTTTTTTAGATTGATAACATGTAGGGTAAAAGATTCGAAGTTTCGACTTTCTAGTCGATGATATATATCTTAACTAGTTGAGCTATACTTAAGTTGACGCTAAGTTTGAAATATTTGAATAAAAATACCGGGATCGAGTCGATTTATTTCTGAGAAAACAAAAAGGAAAAACCAGATTTTTATATTGTGATGAAACCTGAAATTGATGGAGAGAATAGGAAGGAATGAATAAATAAATAAGCATAATTGCACATGAAGGATTGTGGTGGGCTGGGCTGGGATGGGCCCAGTGGTTGGTGCAAGGCCTCTCTCTCCATCTCATAATGCTGTATTGTTCATTTATAAGAACAATATATATTTTTTTATTTATAAAATATCAAACAGAAAAATTAAATGTGTTTGGATTCTGGTAAGATTTCATGCCGGGAGACGATTTAATTAATAATTAGGGTGGTTCCCTATTATTTTATTATACTTCATGAAATAAAATCTTCGCTTTAATTAAAAATATCAAGATTCACATTTTGGCCCAATTTACTCAACTTCTAAGTTTTGTGCTTTATATACTACTAATATGTATTGAAGTCATTTCTCAAAAAAAAAAAATATATATATATATATTTTTGTGTGTGTGGCAAAGATCTCTTTCTTCCTCACGACCGTATGATGGAAAACGACTTTCACGTTCGGTCCAGAGAGCACTTTTTTCATTGAGAATTCCCCGTTCTCTTTCGTGTAAACGTTCAACACGATCAGGCATGAGTGTCCGGAAGTTTTCATTGTATACTCTTGCGGGTCGGAAGTGTGTGTGTATTATACATATATATTTTAATTTAAGTTTAATAATTGCGAGGTGGATGATCAATCAATTAATCTTGTAAGGTATTAGATGCGTTGTCAAATGAGTTATGTTTAGATTGACAAGTCGTGTAATGTAGTAGGCTAATTCAGACGAGTATTGGGTGGAAGAGCAAAACAAGATTAAAAATTAAGGGTCCGTCATTTTATTTTTGAAAATTATAAACATTGTTTTTACCCATTTATATCTTTGTTTTGCTATCTATATTTTTATAAATATTCTTAAAATCTAAGCTAAATTTTGGAAAAAAAAATAGATTTTTTTTTCTTTTTGGATTTTGGCTAAAAGTTTAATTGTGTATTTAAAATAATGTGAAATTAAACTAAAGAAATGGTAAGCAAATAAACATAATGTTAAAGAGAATTGAAACTAAAGACGAAAACCTCACAGTTGGCTAAAATTGTTTACTTTTATAATTTTGAGAGTAAATTAGATATTTACAAAATTTTGAGGTGAAAATGTAATAAATAGAAAAATTGTTGGACCAAGATAAAAAAAGAAAAAAGAAAAAAGAAAAAGAAGCATTTAAAATGAGAATTTATGAAGGTTTTAATTAGGAAAAAGAGGAAGGAGGGAAAATGAAAAAAATTGAAGTAAATATGTGTCACTGACTCCAACTGTTACTGTCACGGACCGCGTTACCTTCCAACCTCAGGCTCCCACTCCCACGTTTCTCTTTTTTTTTTTTATTATTATTATTTTCTTTCAAGAAAACTACTTTAATTATTAATATCGAGTAATAGTTTCAAAATATATATTTTATAATTTTCTGTTTTTTATATTATATATAAAAATAATACGTCAACCTCAATATAGGTGTGGTGCTCGAATAGAGAGGAGGGATACTGGATAAACGAGTACCACATTCGAATTCAGGACCATTGAAGCATGATTCAAAGATTTAAGAATTGATAATTAGTTCTTGTACTAACAAGGTGCACCTTCTTTTTTGGTGGCTCAACTTAATCAAGAACTTCAAAGTAAAACGTGTTTGGTTTGGAGTACAGATTTTCTCCAGAAGCATGACTCATTAAGGTACCTATTTAGACTAAAAGTTATACTTTTAAAAAGTGATATTTTAGTTTATCAATTTTATTTTTAGTCTCATGTTTTCTATGATGATTTCAACACTACTGTCTTTTGTTTTGTTATATAACTTTTAAAAATATTTTCAAAATTTAGGCCAAATTTTGAAAAAATAAAATAGTTTTTGAAAGCTTGTTTTAATTTTTGAAATTTGACTAAATATGTTTTGAGCAGTGGTGAAAAACCTGCTAATCAAATTACACAAAAACAAGCATAATTTTAAGAAACACAAATAGTTATCAAATATTTAGATAACGAGAAACAAGAAACGAGAAACAGGCTCTGAATTACTTGTTTCTAAACTCAAATACCAAAACTCTCATCAATTTAAGCACCGATTCACTAAATGTAATTTAAGGTTTTTGTTTTTGTTTTGTTTTGTTTTTTTAGTACAATTTAAGGTTTTGCTGAATGCAATATATAAATCTAACACCAAAAAGCACATGAACGAACATGTCAAATTAAAAAATTGAAATTAAAATCAAATGACAGTGTGATACATAAATGACGAAATTTAAAAATTTAAAAATATTAGAAGCTGAGACAAAATATAAAATATAAAATATATTGAAGTAATATATTTTTAAAAGATTCAATGGTTTAAAATAATATAACATGTAGGGTGGGACTCCAACCTACCAATTTTTGGTTGGAGATGTATGTCCTAAATAGTTGAGCCATATTAAGGTTGACCATTATAAATCAATTTAAAATATTTAAAGTGATTTTTATTTGCTATCAAAACTATATATTAAAAAAAAGTTTAGACTCAAACACACAGAGTTGAAGAATGTGATCGTAAAAATGAATAGTATAAGGTGGCCTATGCAAATTTTCTATTTTATTTACTTATTTTTTATAATTATCTTTAATGAAGAGAATATTTGATTGGATGGTGGTGAAATTTGGTTGGACATCATAGTGGTGAAATTTGTTATCAAATGGGCTTTTTCAACCATCGGCTCACTCTTTCGGGCTTCTACACTCTCAAAGGCCCATTTAATAATACAATTTTAAGGGCTATTTACCCCTTTCAGGATTATGCCAGTTTAAAGAGATAACGTGTTCGAGGATTTTTTTAATAATGTTTTTATTTAAATTTATTTTAAAAATAATGCTGCATTTATTAAAATTAAACAAAAAATTGTATATTTTCAAATTTGTTCCAGAAATAATGCCGGTAAAATCGAATTGGGTAATTTGTATTTGTATTTGTATTTTTTTAATTTATTTTTAAGTTTACATACTAATTCATAATATTAATCTAAATTTTATTCACATTAAATTTATTTTAACTATATTCATAATATTATATAAACTAAATTTTAATTTTCTTCAATATCTTTTAATAATTATTAAAAAAATTTAAAAATAATAAATTGGAGAATAATAGTTTTCGTTTATATAAATAAAATAATTATTAATGTCAATTTACAGTCTTTCTATCTAATCCGTCTCACAATGGGGACGTTGTCGATTACAAGGTGGCTAATGACGAACTCTTGGTACCGCGGGTATCTCTCGATCCTTTATAGGATTGATGTATTGTCCATGCTCCCCACGTCCACACCCATGCTAGTCCCATGACCATATTGTGGTGGCAAATGTGGTGTGTGATATTGACTTGAACCAAGAGTTGGTATCATGACTATAATAGTGGACGGACCAGCATCATCTTGTATCTGTGTAAACAGTGGAATGTCCTCCATGTTATGATAAATAATTTTAGGTACATGAACGTCAAGCTCAATTGGAGTATCTTGCAATACTTGACGACGTCCTCTACGCCTAGGGCCACAAGCAGGTGTAGGCACTCTATATATCTGATGAAGGCTTTGAAGATGTTTTCCACCAACATTACATAACCTATTAATATCTTCTGATGACGAGAGAAGACTTATTTGCTCGAAACACGTATCTTACATGGAAATTTTTGTTAATAAATATATATTCAAATTCAGTTTATATAACCAAATTAAAAATCGTACCGTAGCACCAAATGCTGCTTTTTCTTGAGTGATATATTGCCTAGTTATTGATAAATATCGAATAATGTATTTGGGATCGCAAGCATCATTGTGTACCGGAGGATTGAGAATAATAAAATCTCTACGCACGCTTCACCTCGCCACAAAAGGTGCAGTCTGATCCTGCAATGTACTATCCCGAATGTCTATGTCATGTATCCTCAGTTCCCAGCTGGGCACTTTTGGAATTGCTTGTTTTGTACCAAATTGTCTTGTAACTCTATCTGGCTGATGCCACTCAACTACATGAAAGCATATGAGTGGACTAATGGTGCACTATACGTCATGTTCATTGGTACAGTAGGTAGGTGGGCTTGCAAATTCCTTAGTATATGGCTCACAGATCATCTGAAATAGTAATGTAAAAACATATAATTAATTGTAAATATATACTTATATTTTTAAACAGTTAAACACGTACTGAGCCTGGTGACAAGAGGTCGAAAATGTATCTATATTGGATCAAAACATGTGTAGATACTTCTGTAACACAAAATTGATCCATCCATCTACAATAATATTATAGGTTAACAATGATCTACAATTTCATTAAAACAAATCAATAGTTATATTGATGTACCGAGCAACTAATGGTTGGCCCATTAGCTTGTGATTTGAGATATGACGACGTTGTGGAGTCATCGTTGGAAACCGATCCCAAGCCCATACTTGAGAAGTATAATTGGACCAGCGATGTCACGTAAATCAAAGCAACACGCTTTGCACAAATTTCGGTACAACCATGCCAAGCATGCTCCACCCCAACTGAAACGTCCAGCTATATCAAAATTTGATAGCAGTGGGAGGAACATCAAGTGCACTAAGTTGTTAGACTTATCGGTGAATAGGATACCACCAATAAGCTGCACAATATAGGCACGGGTGTATCTAGCAACAGTTTCCTGATCTGCATCATCATCCAGGCTACGAAATTGGGAAGCTAGCCAAGGTAAACTCAGCCTAGAGCCTTTGATGTGTCTATCATCTGAAGTCACCTCAAGTAATGTTTCACAGGTGTCTTTCCAATCATAATCAATAGGACCAGTAAGAGGCTCACTATCTACTGGTAACCCAAGTTGCACCATTACATCCTACAGAGTGATAGTACACTCTCCATCCAGCATGTGGAATGTATAAGTCTTTGGCCTCCACAGTTTTACAAGTGTGGTTATCAAATGCCAATCTAATAGGATGAATCCCAATTTGGCAAATCCGTAAAATCTAGAAGCACGTAATGGTGGCTCAATTAGAGGATGTAGCGGGATGGAGCGATCGAATAATGCCTCTCTACGTCGGTAGTGCAACTTCTCATTATATTGACCTTGCCAAACTAATTCTGATCGATGTCGAGCTTGGACATACAATACAGATCAATCAGTAAAACTTAGATCTAGTTCCATAATCTAATACCATAAATAATCATTAGTTGGAAACTTAAATGAAAATATAATTTGAGTAAACAAGATTCATCGTAAAAGTATCAAACTACAATCACATAAAGTTATGATTAAAAAAGAAATTACATTAACAAAAAAAGTAACATAAATGATTCTAAACTAAATTTTTAAATCACATCAACTACGATGATGCTTCATGTCATCTCGAAGGACAACTTCTTCGATTGTGACCAAGTTGATTACAAAGCCCACATCGTTGTTGACTCACTTAGTTCTCTCCAATCCATCTTTTTATGTATACGAGAACTTTTTGGTCTTCCAGGCAGTCTCAATAAAGTTGGATCAGCATACAATATAGGCATGTTTGGATGAACAATCCAATAATTTTCATGTGGGATGAGATAAAATTGAGGAGCGTTTTTAGGTTTTATGCCCTAAACTCGTGGTTTGTAAACATAAAACAAATATTTATTTAATAAAGTTGTTATTGATGTTTCATTTAGAATTGCATTAACCCAAATCCAATAAACTAACATCCGAGGTTATGTCATGTAACTAGAACAGTATATAATAGATATACAACGTATATATTTGATATATATTGTATATATATATAGTATATATTCGATATACAAGTGGATAATGTTACAGTAATAACCTAAAGGGTCTATAATATATGGGTAAGGTTGGGTACCTTACCTTGGTAACATTATGGATACGACCCACTTTGTAATAGTTACAAATGACTTGATCCAGGTCGTTCGTGTGGAGACATGCAAGTAGGGGTATTGATAACTCTCAATTAGAGAGTGTCTTATGGGCTTTTTGGGGCATTTTATATGCGAAAATGTGAGGATCCTTATCAATAAACCTAAGAAAATGTGAGAATAAATTGAGTGGGCCTCAAAGTTGTTATAATTCCTAAATTCCTCAATTTTAATGATTTATGCTAAATTATGAATGGTTTATGCAGGAATTATTGAATTCAGCTAAGGATGAAAGGAGTGCTGCCAAGATCGTGGGGATAATGCTAGAGCGTTGAAAAAGAAGTGTTAATGCTGGAGCCTATAGTCGCCCGGATGCCCCAGAGCGTATGATAGTACAGTAACTCATTGAACTTATGTTACTGCATCCGTACAGCCTCCAAAGGGTGCCCTAAATTTTAAGGACCTGGTATATAATGAAAAGTGCCCTAACCGAAAAGAGAGAGACATTCTTGATCCATTTTGGGTAGCATCGATTTGAGGGAACATTCCCCATTAACATCAGTGGTTTTTCATCGAAGAAGAAGCTGGAGAGTATCTGTCTTGCTCATGGGTCACACTGTACACCTGAGGAAGCTTCTTATTCTCTGTCATCTTCATCAACAATGAATTCCTCTTATGTCTTTTCCATTTCTTTCCTCTTTTTCATTATGAACTAAACTCCCACCTCCGGGGGGGGGGGGGGGGAGGGTCTCGAGCTTGCTGTAATATTCATTGTTGCTATGTTTTAGAACTTTAGAACTGATTTAATAGATGTGTGCTTATTTTTTCATCTCACTAAACTTGTGTGGCCAACTTGGTTAGTGTGTTAGCTCACTTGAGGCTCGAGAGAGTTCTTGTTGAGTGGATTTACTTCTGTTAGCTGTAGTTTTCCCTCTGTGAAGTGTGAATGTGAATACTCAAGGATGAGGTTCACTATATAACGCCTATAGATTGTTTGGATTGCTTGTTTTAATCACGGCGGGAGTCGGGTTAAAGAATGTGTTGGGTATCTCGGGAGAGAGCAGTAAATATCTGGGCAGTCAGTGTTTTAAAGTAATTTTAGATAGCATCCTGGAGAAAAGCAGCAAGTGGAAATCCCCTCCCCGATTGACTAACAAATCATAATCTCATATCATTTCTGTGTTCTATAGGTGGATGCTCTTGAGTGCAATTAGAAATTTTATCTATCGTTTGTTGTTTTCTTCGTATGCATTTTAGATTTAACAAAACAAGTCAAAACATCTTTTATTTTTACTTTTGGTATTTCGAAATTACTGAATTGATTTGTAATCTATTTCTCTAAGGAGACGACCTTGTTTAAATACTACAACGGGTAAATTAGTGTATACTTGCACTATATTTCCTAGTTGCGAGGGAATCGAACAAGTTTTTAGCGCCGTTGCCGGGGAAATAGAATTTATAAATTGGGTTTGTTATTTCGAAGTACGGTGCTTAAGGAATCCCTCCATTTCTGTGTTTCAGGTAGGCTGTGCAGTTTCGAAAGTTTCATGAGTCAATCCTCAGGCGGATCATGCCCTTTGTCTGGATAGACATAAAACCTCTACTTAGGTTTTTGTAGCTTTTGAAAGATATTGAACGTGTAAACTCAATATCTTTTGAAACATATGAACCTGGATGATATTTTGGTATTTGACCTTCAAATGAGGTCACTCAAGAATGTCGGGATTGAAATTAGCCAATTTTATTTTAAAAAATTAAATAAATATTGCCAACATCTTTGGTAAAAACGTCAGTAAAACTGTAAATATACCGACGTTTGCAAAACGTTGGCATAATAGTAGATCTGCCAACGCTTTTCAAAGGTCGACAAAATAGTAGATTTGTCGATGTTTTAAAAAGTGTCTGCAGATGGAAACTTTTGCCAACATTTTAAAGAACGTTGGCAAATGGAAACTTCTACCAATGTTTTCATAAATTTGACAACTCTACCAACGTTTCTCTAAAATGTTTCTTTAAAATGTTAGTAGATTTGCTGACGTTTAGGAAACGTTGGTAGAAAATCAGCTCTACCAACGTTTTTTGAAGGTTGGCAAAAGTATTATTCTGCCAACGTTTTTAAAAAAACGTTGACAATGTGCTTTCCCAACGCACTTGTGCCGACTTTTTTGCCGACGAATATTTATCGTTGGGAGAAACTACTCCCAACGTTTTTTTGGTCATTTCCCAACATTTTATAGCGTTGGAAAAAGTTAAAATTTTTGTAGTGCGTAATAACGGCAAAATTATATATTATTCAATGGAAGCCAATTAAAATTTGACAAGTGCATTTAAATTAAAAGATATAAAAAATGGCCAATTAAATATGTCACATGTTATTTTTGAGCATTTGAATTCGATCAATCAATTTATGTCATGACCATGTGATGATATAAGTTGGTCAATAAGATTGCGACATGTATGACATAAATTGGTCGAATCAAAATTTGTCAAGTCTGTTTATCACATAAGCTGACCCAATTAGATTGTGCCGCGTGACAAGCGACTTAAAACTAGTTCAATTCCACCTAATGCCCATGAAATACCCTATAAACAGAGGGGTTTATTCACCGTCTAATTCATCCTGCATAAGAAAATCCTCTCAACACATAGGATCAAAATCCCTTTGTCCTCTGAAGATCAAGGAGAAGCCAAAGAAGATCAAGATCATCAAGCCAAGATGCCAATCAAGATCCAGAAGCCAAGAGATCGATCAAGATCAACATCAAGCCAAGAGATCGATCAAACCACAAACCAAGAGGCCGATCAAGATCCAAAAATATAATTTTCCTAAAAATTTTGTGTGAACAAACGCATCTTAATTTTGAAATGGATGCTCTATATTTTGAAATCAAAAAGTATTTGGAAAGTAGATATATAAAAGTTTATTTAAAATTTGATAATGTAAATTTTGAAATTTAAAATTTAATAGTAAGATAGTTTTGTTTTGTAATGTTATATTTTTAAGTTAAATTTTAAAATTTTAAGTTTTTAAGAATAAGAATAAGGGTGGGGTTTAAAAAAATATCCTATTTGAATAGGGAGTAAATAGTTTGATTGGTCCCTAACCCTAGAAAATCAAATCAAACTACCTTGTCAATTCACATCGTGGTTCGTTTCATATTGCTTGAAAGTGAAGAGTTTATTCCCATTGTTCTCATTCCATTTGGTCTTCTCCAGTTCCCAGTCATTGCAAACAATAGAGCTTCTTTCACTTGTTTCCCATTCCATTTACTCCTTCTATTTGCAGTTGCACGGTGCCACCGCCCAACTCTTCCGTCCGTTCGAAGTCGCATGGGGCTGCCACCCGGCTCTTTCGTCAGTTCAAAGTCGCATGGTGCTGCAATTATGGCAGACAGTGGCTCACAGTCTGGTTTCAACCCTTATCGTTTTTAATACGCCTAGTAACCTCCCTTGCCTCTTCCGTTCGTTCGTGTAGAAGCTATTGCCGCAGCCCCATCACCCACCTTCTCTCTTTTATCCGTTCGAGAAGAAGCTGCAATCCGTTTAAGCAGTAGACACTGTCACCCAACAACCCTCCCTCTACCACTGCCTAGCACCAACCACCCTTTCATCCAGTAGTCATTCTTCAAATTGAGTCGTTCTTCCCACGGGCAAGAATTTCCAACACTATTTAGAAGGTATGCGAATGATGGACTATCTAAAGTTTTATGTACAAACTGAGATAGTTGTAATGTCGATTTAAATGAGGCTTCATTTATTGAAAACATTTATTTTTTATTTTTTTAATATTCCTATCCCTTTTTTTGAGATATTCTTAGGAATGTGTATGTATATTTTATAAACAAAAATGACATATAGGACCCGCCATGTCAATCTTTTGTATTATTTAACTTTTATATAAATATTTTCCAACGATCTCGCATACTTAAGTAAATCTAAAAGAATTTTTATTCTTGTTTACATATGTTGCTTGAATTTATGGTTCGACATGTTTACTTTTGTTGATATAAATTTACATTTATTTTATGGATTTATGGAGAATATGAACGAATCTTAATAAGTAAGGGCCCGTTTGATAACCATTTTGTTTTTGGTTTTTAGTTTTTCAGGATTATTTGGTAACCAATTTTTTGTTTTTCAAAAACCATTTTGAAATTCTATGTAAATTTCAAAAACAAAAAAAGTAGTTTACAAAAATAGGTTTTTGTTTTTCAAAATCTGATTTTTTCTTCTAATACTCAACTTTTTTTTTCTTTCTCATATTTATCTTTAAAAAATTTATTTCTCACTCTAAAATTTTTTTATTTTTAAATTTCTCTCTACAAACTTTATTTTTCTCTCTCTAAAATTTTCATACTTTGAATATTTATTATTATTTGTCTCTTTCCAAATTTTTCTGTATTTTTTTTTTCTAATAGACCAGTTTCATTTCTGTCTCTAAAAATTTAATATTTTTCATAACTTTTTTCTCTCTAAAATTTCATCTTTTATAATTTTTCTCTCGTCGTATTTTTTTCTCTGAAAATTATATTTTATTTTCTCGTTCAATTTTCTTTCACTATAACTTTTATTTATCTTTGTATTTATTTATTTTCTCTAAAATTTATAGTTTGAATCGTGTTATTATCTCTAAATTTATTTCCACTATAATTTTTCTCTTTCTTTATAATTTCTTTTTTTTTCTCTTTAACATATCTTTCCTCTCGACTTTATTTTTTTTCTCTACAATTTTTCTCTTTTTCTCTTTAACTTTTCCTTCACGGTTTTTTTTCTAAATCTTTTTATTCGTCTCTCTAAAATTTATCTTCAAAAAGTTTATTTACATCTCTCTAAACTTGTATTTTCATGGGGGGAGACAAAAATTTCCCAAAAATAGGAAATGCATGTCCCGACCCCGTCCCCATCCCCAATTCCATTTTTTAAATAATTAATATATATTTATTACACTTTTTTTATACTTAAATTCTAAAAATACTTAAAAACAATTATAAAACCGATAATTTTTCTTGAGAATATCTCTCGGACCCAAGGAGTCAGAGATGGAGACGGAGACTAAAAATTTTCATAAGTACGGGAATGTTAGAGAGCATCCCCACTCGCACCCACACCATTGCCATCTCTACTCTACATAAAATTTTCTCTCTCTAATATGTATTTTCAATTTTCTAACTTTTTAAAAACAAAAAACTAAAAATGGTTACCAAACATGTTTTAGTTTTCTGCTTTTTCAAAAACAAAAAACAAAAAATGGTTATCAAATATATATGTTTTTGTTTTTTAAAAACAGAAAATCGAAAACCAAAAACTAAAAACAAGAAAAACCAAAAACCAAAAACTAAAATGGTTATCAAACGGGTCCTAAATAGTTGTTGTAACCATTTTCCATGGGATCTACTTATGATCATTAGCTTTGAGTATTTGATTGGTTGGTTTTGTGCATATTTATCTAAGTGCAAATATCATTGAGGTAGTTTACCTCTTGGATTTATGACACTATTTTTGTTTACATATGTTGCTCGGAATTACGATAGGATTTCCGACATGTTTACATTTCTAGATTTATGAAATTTATCTTTTGTATGTAGGCCTAACTACCTCAATGATATTTACCACTCATTTTGCTCGTATTTACTTATGATCATGAACTCTCTGCCTTTGATGCATATCATTGTTGGTTTTATGCCTATTTACCAAAGTGAAAATATCATCAAAACAAGTTAGGCATTATATACGCATTGGTGAAAAGTTGTGCAAATAATCACCGGTAACTATGCAAGAAGCCAATGTAAATATTAAAACTAACTACGTAATATTGGATACATATGTTGAGGTAAATAGACATATATTCACATTGGTGAAAAATTGTGCGGGTAATCAAAGATAAATAAGGATGGCAAAAACCCGCGGGACCCGATCCCCGCGGGGACCTGACCTGATCGGGTCGAGGAATCCCCAGTTTGATCGGGAACGGGGTCAAATCGGGGATCCTAATCAGTGTCCGCGATGAGGACGGGGCTCGGTTTAATATTTTATTTTATTTCTCTATTTTTTATATAATAATATATATATATATATATATTTTATAAATACTTTTTAAACTAAATAAAAAAAAACTCAAGCTAATAGCCTAATTAGCCATTTTTTCTTCCCTTCTTATACTAGTAATAAAAAATTAATTAAAATTCTTAAAAAATTAAATAAAAATTATAAAAAATATATTTTAACGTGTCACTGATTGGGGAATCCTCACCCCATTCCCACTCCCAAATTTTCGGGGACGGGGGCTGGATGGGGAAAAAATTCCCAACGGGGTGGGGATGGGGATGGCCCCGACTCCGCCCCGCCCCGCCTCGTTGCCATCCCCCAAAGATAAATATACAAGAAGCAAATAAAAATACTAAAACACTAAGCATTATTTGATAGGTATGAAAAATCGTTTAACACCAAAATCGGCTAACACTAAGATATTCAAATTTTACATTTATAATTGCTAAATTTGGTTTCAAAATTAATTTAACAGTAAAATCAAATCGTTTTTAAAAAGAATCTAAATTTAATTTATTCCTAATAAGTTAAATCATTTCATTTAAAATTATCTAGATTTAATTGGGAATAAAATGAGTTAAAAAGAATCCAAAATTAATTTTAATACTAAAATTAGTTTCAAAATCAATTTAAGAATAAAATCAAATTGTTTTATAAAAAGAATCCAATTGTTTTATAAAAAGAATCCAAATTTAATTTATTCCTAAAATCGGTTAAATCATTCAATTTAAAATGTAATCTACAGTAAAACTAACTTATCCCTTAAACAGGGGAGGATAAGTTGGTCTGAAATCTAATAAATCCCTAGTTCAAATGAGAATAGTTTAAAAATAGACATAAGGAGCTGTTTGTTTTTCGGGAATGTACATGCCCGACATCTACAAATGCTTGGAATTTCAGATGCCCAAAACTTGTCGGAAAATTTATAAAGATGTCTAGGAATATTTGGATATTCACGTTTGGTTTACAGGATTTGTACTTGAGGATGTGTTAAATTTATTTAATGTTCAAAAAATGCCCCTGTAGGATCGAACAACAATACTAGAAAGGGTGAATAGGGTTGCCTACCACTTTTTTTCAAAATAAAAAATAAATTCAAGAGTAACAAACAATTATGCAATCAATAAAAGAAGATTAACAATAAGAATTATTGAACAAAATATTTAAGGAAGCTTAGATGCAATCTAGCAAAATAATTCAAAGTAGTTAAATACTGAATTTAATAAAGAGAAGAGAAGAGAACGAGTGACACTGAGAATTTCTATAGTTGTTCGAAAATTCATATTCCATTTCACAAGACTCATTCTTAGGTATTTTACTGCAACGATCCTCCTACGGGTGAGAACCAAACTGATCGACCATTTATTTATCATAAGCTAAAGAGAAACCTCACCATCATTTTTACTGGTTCTTAATCCAGCAAATTGTGTTTTCTCACAACCCAGGTGTACCCACATCTTAATACAAAACCCAAAATGAAATTAACAATACAAATCATAAGAAAATTACACAAGTTTTGCACTAAAATAATGGCTAAAAAGCCACACTCTAATGTATCTCTCACAAAAAAATTGAGCAAGTTATGTGTAGGAGAGAACAAAGATTTTGCAAAATTTAAGAGAAGAATTTGAAGAGAGAAAGATATTTGCTTTAGTATTTGGTGTGAAAGATGATAAAATTTGGTGGTTTTAAATAGAATTTTGTGTTGGATCAGTATGGCAACCCTAGAAGGGGGGTGGGGGGGTGAATAGGGTTTAATTTACAAAATATAAGCTTTTTAATAAATTGGCCCAATTTAAACAAAAATAATACACTTTTTGAGATATGCAATTTTAACAAAGTAAGATAAAATAAATTCTAAGGCAAACAAGAGAAATTTAAAGCAAACAATAAAATTCTAAGATTAATTACAAAAATAAATAAGAGAGAGGGTTAGAGAAATTTGACACCGGTAATTTTTATAGTGCTTCGGCACAACTGTCCTACTCCACTTCCCAAGCACCTCTTGGGTTGTAAATTGAAATTTTGACTCTTTCCACGGTAGAAGTCAAACCGGTACACTACTCTTCATAACAGCAAAGACGATCCTCTCCACGGTGAGGATCACACCGTTACAATGAGTTGAAGATTTTGAAACACACACTTACAAACTCTAAAATAAAGTAAATATACAAATTTGAGCTCAAAAAAATTTCAATCCTCACAACAATAAATTTCTCTCACAAATAAGATGGAAAGAAAAATTGAGAACTTGGAGAGATTAGCAAATGAGAATTTTGAAGTTATGGGGGATTGAGAATAAGAGAATTGTTGTATAATTTTGAATGAGAAGTTTAGTTTAAATAGAGGGAAGAAAATGATAAAAAAAATCAAGTTTAATTTTGAACCATTAGATCTTAATTATTAAAAATGAAGGATTGAGATAATTTTGAAAAAAAAATAAATTAAGAATAATATATATATATATATATATAATAATGATAAAACAAAATAATATATATATATATATATATATATAAATAAAGATGTGACAAGTTTTGAATTATATATATAATAATAATAATAAAATAATATATATATGAGAAAACGGTAAAGTTTTCAATTTTTATTTTTTTTTATTTTAACAAAGTTACCGTTTGTAACTTTTTGAAATTTTTTTTAATCTTTTTCTTTTCTTTTTCAATATATATATTTTAAAAAGAAGCTTATCACTTGTGAGCTTACGAATTGTCCACTTCGTCTTCTCGGGTATTTTTCCTTTCAATTTGTTTCGATCGTAACTTCTCCGTTTGAGCTCCGATTTGGTTGATCTAACAGTCATTGGAATTGTTGTAACGAGCTCTACGTTGTGGACACTTTAAAATACAAAAAATGTCAATAAATAAAATTAAGTTTGTTATCATCAAAACATTAATTAATTAATTAATTAAAATTAATTAATTTGAGATTAAGGCAAAAAAGCCAACATTTTGAAGATGAATTTTGGCCATTGGATTTAAGGCAACAAGGATGAATGATGTTCATTAAGGTGAATGATAAGGTAAAAGAATAAAGGAGATTTATGGAGATTGGAAGAATATGTGGAGTTTGAAAAATAATTTATGAAGATTGAGTAATTGTAGAGATTGAGAGATTTGAGGGAATTTGATTTGTGGAGATTGAAAGCGCCACATGCGTCTTCTCATTTGTTTGATTGTTGCCACGTTAGCATAAGTATGTCTCTTGATGCCACATATCAACTTCTGAGTGGTCACTTGTCCATGTCACTTGCCACATAGGAATTTTCTCTTGACTTGTTTTGACTATAACTTCTTCAATTGAACTTGATTTGAGTAATTCGAAAGATATTGGTTTTGTCTTTTTGAGCTCTTCGCTATGGACACTTTGAAACATTCAAATTACTAGTTTATACTTGGTTATTGATCATCAAAATATTTGGTTTTGTTGAAGCCATAAAGCTAACAGCCCTTACGAATATTTATATAATAGATTTATTTTTATTTTTATTTTGTTTTTTTATAACAAATTTATATGTTAGTTTGTAGAACAAATTAATTCACATTAATTTAATATGAATTTTAATATTTTTTCAAAAAGACAATTATACAATTGGTGTTATTTTTATGAAATTTATTTATCTTATTATCACACATTATACTTTTTTTAAGAAAAAAATATCACAGATATGTTGATAGTAAAAAATATGTTGCTTTAAAATTATACATTTATAATAATAAATATTAATAATATAATTCCTTAAAAATATTAAAAATAAATGGGGGTACTATATAATTTAATTGCAGTTTATTTTACAGGTAAATGTAATGTACAAATATACTTAATTACATAAAGTTGTTTATTAGATGATGATTACATTAATTTATTTAAAATTATAAATTTAAAAATAAAAATAATTTTGTTTAGGAAAAAGTAAAGAAAATTGATGAAAGAATTCATCAATCCCCAAGGGGGAAAAGATCCCAAGAGACGAAACTAGTCCCAAAACGTGTTGAAGACAAGGAAAGTTGTCCCAATTTCGAGAAGAAGCCGACAGAAGGAGGCTGGAACTATTGGTTTCTCTCTAAGCTGGAGGTTTCAGAAGATTTCTCAAAGCTTTTTCACCAAATGGGTTGTTTCTCTCTTTACCCATTGTATTTTCCCCATTCCCCATGAACTAAACCCCATTTTTGGGAGAGATCCTTTGCTATAGCGTGTGAAAAGAGGCTTTCTAGTTGTTTTTGCCGTTGTTAAATAGAGTTGTTATAATATTTTCATCTTACTGATCTATGCTGGCCACATTTATTAGTTTGTTTGCTCTTGTATGACGCGAAAGAGTATATAAGTAGCATGTTTGGCTCTTTTTGTGGTTAGCTACTCTTTTCTAATAGATTTGTGGATGCTTAGGGATAAGATCTACCTAACCATGCGTATAAACTGTTCTTCATGTTTGGGTATTTAGCAACGAAAGTTGTAGATATTCATATTTGGGTGTCTCGGAAGGGAACCACATCGGTTTGAGCATTAGTAGCAATTTTATGCTAGAGCATCTTCTGTGAGCGTGTGAAAGCATGTCATGATCTCCCCTGGTTCCATCACATTGACTGTTTCCCCATTTTGTTCGTTTTGCTACAACATTTTCTTTGCCCCAGCATTTGTTAATACAGTATTTCTTTCTTGGAATTTTTTTTTGTGTTTTATTTACTTAGTTATAATTCTACAAACACTATTTATCTGTTATTTGCATTTTTTTGGTATTCTTAAGTGCCTGCTTAAAGTAACATCCTTAGTCCCTGTGGATTTCGACCTTTTTATACTACAATCGGCAAGAATATAGTGTACACTTGCACTTGCATTCACCTAGGTTGTGGGAACGCAACACTCCCCACTCAGTCTCGTCCCCAAAATGGTAGGATTATTGAGTCGGCAACCCGAGTCATTCTCACACATACAAATCAAAGGACGATCCCTTATAGGCATGAGTCCATAACTCGTTCAGGATTAAGATCGAGTTACCTGGTCATCCTATGAGACAACAATATATTGACTAACGGTGTTAGAGCTAACGATTAATTATTTCACGGTCCGGTCTTATACAAACTCATTGTATAGGATAATTGTACTCGTATGTCTCTACATGAACGACCTAGATAAACTCGTTTGTAACTATTACAAAACAGGTCGTATCCATAATGTTACCAAGATAAGGAATCCAACCTTATCCATGTACTACAGACCATTTAGGTTATTACTGGACATTATCCACTTGTATATCGAATATATATTGTCTATATAATATATATCAAATATATACATTGTATATTAAATATATACGGTAGATTGAATATATACTGTTCCAGTTACATTAAATAATCCTGGATCTTAGTTTATTGGAATACGAGTAATGCAAAGAAATAATAAGATAACTCTTTATTGAATAAATAATTTGTTCATAAATTACAAATACACGAGCTAAAGGCACCAAACCCAACAAGATCTACCTTCAGAGGTCGTTGGGTTCGATCGAGGAAGGAAGCATCAAGGACCACTTAGATTGAGTGGGAGCACGTGGCCGTGTCTCTACCGTCTGGGAGATAAGACCACGGGGGATTGCTCAGTCTCGAAGCAATCACATATGAGACTTGGTTGGGGTCGTGCGCAGTTGTTGATCAGTTACTGTTGGTGCAGTCATACCTGAGCCTTGGTGGGATTGCCAAGATGATGGGACACTGTTGGTGCAGTGGGAGGCAACGAAGTCATAGATTGCAAGGTTAGTGGTCGGGTAGATTATAACAAAATTTTTAGAAACATTTGTTGTTCTGATATCATTATCGGTACTATCTGAAGCAGCCATGTAGATCTAGGGTCATTTTCATGTTGTGCTTACAGGACTGAGAACTTTGGGGAAAAAATCAATCTCGGATTCAATCCCGGATGAATTTGGTTCGAGATAGAATCCGGGATCGAGATGACGTTTTGAATTCCATCTCAGATGTTTGTCCCGGATCGATATCAATCCAGGATGAGGCTGGAATGCCTTTCATCCCGGAGGCGAAATGGTCCGGGATAAGGTCTGGGATGGAAGGTAGAATGCAGACACTTCGAAATATCGAGATGAAAGGCAGAGAATAAGGCTTTATTTTATGCCTTTCATCCCGGAGGCGAAATGGTCCGGGATAAGGTCCGGGATGGAAGGCAGAATGCAGAAGTTGGGCTAAGTTTTTTTATGTTGGTCTGCACTGAACGTTTTTTTTAAGTTCCTTGCATTAGTCTTTATCTAACTTTTTTTTTTTTATTTTACCTTTGTATAGGACATATAATGGATTTGAGACTAATTCTAAACCGTGATGACTGGTTTCCGGCCACGTTGAGCAACCTTGCCCATGTAGATAAAACCACTTCTAGGCTGAAGGCTAGGTTAACCCCAACCCAGTTAGACATGTTTAGGCAAACGCGTTTCGGTCCCATTTTGGACATGGACGTAGTTTTTAACGGTCCATTAATACATCATCTATTGTGGAGAGAGGTTGAAGAGCCTAGGCAGGACATCATCGACTTTAAATTTTGCTAACAAGTTCGTCTTAATATGTTGTATACAAAAGCAATGAAATGTAGTGGGAAATACCTTGTCAATTGCCTTACAAATGGTTTGATGTCTATCGGAAACGAAAACCAAATTGTTCACTACGCCGAGCGCACCTTTTAATTGAGTCATAAACCATACCCATAATGCTACGGTCTCACCGTCGACAATAGCAAATGCAACCGGGTAAATCTGGTTATTCGCATCCGCACCAGAAGCTGTTAACAATACCCCTCTGAACTTCCCTTTTAGGTGGGCCCCGTCGACAACCAACACTGGTCGAATACAAGTCAGAAACCCACTAATCGATTGACCCAAAGCCATAAAGACATATTTGAAATATTTTCCATCTTTGAGTTCCAATTCGAAAATAGTACCTGGGTTCATGATTTTTAATGCTTCACCATAAGCTGGTAGTAGATCGTATGACGATGCTGGATCCCCTCTAATAAGTCGAAGTGCTTCTTCACTGGACCGCCAAGCTTTGTCATAACTTAAATTCACACCATACTCCTTCCTCATGTCTTGTATTATGTCCTTCGGTCTATACGTGCGGGAGACGTCTGTAAACTTCGCTTGGACAAGATGTCCGACCACCCAACTCTTGGCTTGCCTATGATCCTGTTTCAAAACTCCACCGTTGCATGTATGGATGGTATAATATTTTTTTTTATCTTGAACAGATTGCAGTCCCTCAGCTTTGTAGCTCGAAGTCTCCAGGTGCAACTAGTATCAATGCAGCGTAGTATATATAGTTCCGGTGTCGACTTTTTTACTTTAAACTGAAAATTCAACCGCATTGCAACTAAATGTATTCTCAAACTCAACTCCTTCGTATCAAATACTTCGCCCTCCTTAACATCATTTGTTCCAGAAGACTGTACTATGAGTTGCAACTTCTCATCATTAGGCTGTCCAGTGAGACCATCACACCCCATTTGTCGGACTGCTGCTTCATCCCTACGAATCTCAGCTTCTACCTGTTCCACATCGGGCTCAGACTCTTCATCAAGTGCATCGTCATAATCATCATTCACAAATTCTGCTTCATAGTCTCCTTCTTCTAACTCTCCCAGCAGGTCATATGATTCATCACTTTCATCTTGATTATCATTCCATAATCCCATAACATTCCAATCACATACCCTGTCATCTCCTAGGTTACATGGAACAACATCTGATTCCAATGGTGTTAAACCCGCTATATCATGACCTAAATGCCCGTAATAGGGGTGTGGTTGTTGGGAAGAAGAGGAGTTCGATGATGAGGAAGGAAATGAATGTATCGAATTTGTGGGTCTCTGGAATGAGGGAATACAAGCTGTGGGCATACAACTCGAGGACACGTTTTGGCTTACATGATATGGGAAAGAAGACATGTACGCTTCATTCTCATGTACCTGCTTTGGCACAGTAGATATGTATATAGGTAATTCAGATACATCCTCACCAGTTAAAAAAAAATTCAGGTCATCGTCATGAGTTATCTCCATTACACAAACTTTAGTTTTAAAATGATATACGCGTCTAATTATAATATCGAACTGAAGGGGGTTTATATTACTCAATCTATACACGTGACCTAGAAATTCTTTGTACGTGGTTGTACTATCCACTGTCAATCCTCTCGTGCGACCACCAACGTAATCTTTTTCACTATCGTTCCATTATCCACCAAATGTTATGAAAATACGAGGCATCCTACAAATAGATAAAATCAAGTGAGATAAGAATATCGTCCAAAAAAAGTGGTAAAAAAATAACAAAATACATGTCATCCCGGACCGTCTCGGACCAGTCTTGGTCCGAGACATATCCCGGACCACAGTGCTTCGAGATTGGTCCGGGATGTATCCCGGTTCACTCCCGAACCATCTTTCGATTCTGGATTGAACCTGGATTTGTCCGGGATTGAACATTCAATCCCGGATCTTGAAGCTTCAATCTCAGAACAATACTTGGTCCGGGATACCGACTGCATTTTTTTTCTTTTTTTAAGAAGCCAAGTGAAAATGTATGAATGGAAAATATTTCAAATCATTTCAGAAAGTTTAATGTTAACGTACCTCTAACTCTTCAAATGTGAAAATGTGGGACAACGATTTTAGATAGTGTGGGGACAATGATCAAACATGTGGCAATGTTTCTTTCCCGGATTTTAAAAAACATGATCTGTGAGGAGTTTGGATGGTGTGAAAATTTTGGACTGTTTCAAATTCAAAACATAAGTAAAATATGAGGTTAAAAGTTTGGTGAAATGGTTGGGTGGAAGTTAATGAGAAAGTTAATGCATCATAAATAAGGGTATATTCGTCTTTTCACGAAATGTGGGTTCAAAATTAAGTAGAGGTGGAGTCAAAAATTAGGTTTTTTTAAAACGAGTTCATTTATCCAATTTGAACTATTGGTGGGGTCAAACCCCAATTTCCCAGGAGATATTTGAGTGCTTTGTTTCCAATCTCAATGTATTAGTGGAACTCGCATCTGAGCGGAAGATTGGACGTAACCCATAAATTGTTAGGGTGAACCAGTAAAAATTTCTGTGTCATTTTTATGGAAGTAAGAATTGTTTTGGAGCATCTATTTTCCCAACATTTTCTCCCTACAAAATTTTCATATATAGAGTATAAGTTTTCTTTTCTCTCTAAAGTTTTCATCTCTGTACATTTTCATTTATTTTTCTCGTCCAACACATCACTCAGTTTTCTCTCTCTAAAATGTTCGCACTTTCTTCCAACTGTTTTCTCTCTAAACGTCGTTCCATAAAAATTTCCTTCTATGACTTATGTTTCTCTATCTAATTTTCTCCTAAACTAATATATCTCTAACTTTTATATATCTAATTCTCTCACGATAACTTTCTTTCTCATTCTAATTTTTTTTTCTCTCACATGTGTTCTACTCTCAACTTTACTCTCTCCCTAAAATTTTTCTTTTGTCTCCAACTTTTATCTCTCAAAAATTTCTTTTTTCTCTAACTATTTTTTTTCAGTAAACATTTCTTTGTATCTTTCTAACTATTATTTTCGTAGCATATTTTTCTCACTCTCCCTATTTGTTTCTCTTTAATTTTTTTAACTCTCTAAATTTACTCTTTTTAGAAATTTTCTCTAAAAGGTTTCTCTATCTCTTTAAAATTTTATTTCTATGTCTTTACGTAAATTTTTTGTCTCTAGCATATCTCTCCAACTCTAATTCTTTAAAAAACACTTATCATCATTTTTTTTTTCTAAAAACAAAATCCAAAAATATAAATGATTATCAGATGAGCCTTAAATTATTCGGATAAAAAACGAAACTTTTAAAATCTTTTGAAAGGTATACAAACATTGATTTCCCTTTTGAAGTTCCTTCCAAGTAAAACCTACAAATAGTCATCAATTTAACAACTAAAATTTGGTCACAATTGAATCCCAACAAATTTGTCTCTTTCCCTTCTCCATGCATGTAGCTTCTTTATAAACCAACCATTTTGTTTCCCATGCATTTCTATATAAAGTGACTATAACTAAATCGAAAGGCAAAATTGCAAATCCAATCTTGTTTCAAAATAATGGCTTCCATTACATTCAATACCATCTTCTCTCTCCTTGCTCTGATAGCTCTTGTCCTTCCAACCTCCATGACTATGGCTATGGAGGGCAGTAGATTGCCTTCGAATAACGTTGCGGTGAGAGCGAGGGTGGGGCTCATGAACGATCTGAATTGTTTGAATCCTTTTCTCGATCAACTTGTATCGTGTAAGAGCGAAATTGCGTCTTTCATTGCTAATAATGACATGGTTCATTTACGTCCAGCTTGTTGCCAAGCAATTTTGGGGTTTCAGAGGCAGTGCTTGTCCCAAGTGCTTAGTTCTCTAGGGATTACTGTCCAAGACTTTAATATTCTTGAAAGTTATTGCAAATTGGTCGCAAAATTTCCACCACCATGATCTTGTGTTGTCCCTCGGTTGCACCGTTCTTGTTTTAAAGTTCAAATAAAATAAAAATGAAGGAAATCTATGTGATTTCCTTAAGGTTACTTTAAAATTGTACTAAAGCAACTAGCTATTGAGATGAAGTTGAATATTAGAATTTGATAACTGTTGGATGTATTATTAACTATATATAAAATAAAGGTTTAAATATTTTTTTAGTATGTCTATTCATTTTTATTTTTATCTATTTTGTCTATCATAATTTTAGATTGCTTTTATCTCCGAGGAATTTATAATATATCTAAAGTCTTGATGCAAAAGAAATATTTTTTTGGACAATATTATTCCTTTTTTTTAGTACAATATGTAGCGTGGGGATCGAATTTAGAACCTCTTCGTTGACATATATGTCAATTACCACTGAGCTATGTCGCTTAGACTATTCTTTATTTTTTATTGAATAACTTGTTTGGACTCCATTAATTAAGTTGATGGGTGGCTCTGAATAAATTAAATTAGGTAATCAATATATATCTTTTTAGCCTCTGAAAAATGTATATCTATAATCTATAATCTATACTATATTAAAAAGAAAGACATAGGAAAACTATATTATTATCAATATTAAATTAATTATCAATTAATAATTAACAATACTAATAAAGGTATAGAATTTAAAAAATTAGAATTTAAAAAGTTTTCCTACAACATAAAATTTAATTTATTTCTTTAATTATAATTCATATTAGAATTTCAAGACTTTTAGAATGTCAAAAGTTTATATAATTTTTTATCCTCTACTACTATAAAAATAAGCTTTCTTCGCCCATTTTTTTTCACAATAGATAGTTTCACCACTTCTTTACTTTTAGTTCTTTCAAAATATCTCTCAAAGATTATTCAATGTTGAAAACATCTTATGTTGGTCGCATATTCATCAAGTTGCAAGGGATGCATATTCATTAAGTTACAAGCGGTACATGTGTCAAATCTATATATCTCGAATAGTAGGCTTGCGACGTTACTGTTCTACAACTTTATGAAGTTGAATAATAGTATCTGGCAAGTAATAATCATTAGCATATGTACTCTTACATATTAGTGTGTAGTTAGGATTTTGGTTTTTTTTTATTGTTCTTTTATAATTAGTGTATTTTTTATTCATAATGTTTTTATTTTGAGCAATTTTTTTTTAATACATGTTTAAAATATAGATCAATTGCAAGACCATATTTTTATTGTTGAAAAAATCATGTAAGTTAATACATCAAAAAGTGTTTAATTAATTAAATAGTACATTGATAAATTAATTATCAACAATAATTTGTGTGTAATTTTAAAAGGTGGGATACAAAACTATAGGTAATTTGATTTCCCGATTATAAAATTTAAAGAATTTTTCTTTAATAATTGTAATTATAATATGAAATTAAATCAATAAAATAATTTGATCTCAAGTTAAAAAAGTTTAACATCTATAATATGTTAAAAATGGAGGATCTTGAAAAAAACATTTTTAGATTATATCCTCTTTTCAATTTATAAATTTATAAAACATGCCCTATAAAATTAATGCTAAATATTAAATAAATTAATTAATTATCAATAATAAATAATAAATTAATTATGAACGATAACAATTATATGGAATTTAAAAAGTTGGAATATTAAAAGATCGTTATTATTATTGTTTTAGTAGAAACTAAAAGGTTGTTATTTAATTTATGAATTAATTTTCATATTAATAATAGAATTTCAAAATTTTTTAATATATAATCTATAATCTATTAAAAAACTATTTTTATAAATATTTTTAGATTATTTTACCATTGTCGAGTTTTAAATGTTTTAAATTTACAGAATATATCATTAACTAATTCATACGTAGTAAATTAATTAATTAATTAATTATTAACAATAATAAAAACATGGAATGTAAAAATGTGGAATATGAAAAAATTTGTTGTGTCATTACCCAGTAATTTAAAGTTTTTTTCCTTTAATTTTAATTAATATTATACTTTCATAAGTCATGGAATTCAAAAAGTTTTATAAGTTTTTCGAACCTCTACTATAAAATGATGTTTTGTCCTATCATTTCTCCACCAATATTTGAACATAATTTTTTCTTTACTATTAGTCTCTCTCAATCCGTTGCTCTCAAAGTCTTTTTAATCTTGAAATTGAAGTAGCTCAAGATAAATGTGATACATTTAAGTTGCATGAGAATAGTCAAATATATATCTCAAATCTAGTCTGAGATGATACAATTTCAATTTGATGTAGTTTATAAATAAATGTTTCTTTTCCAAAACGTGTAATTGACATATATTTCCAACCAAGAGGTTGTGAGTTCGATTATGCACCACAGATGATGTAAAAAAAAAAAAAAACAATGATGTTTCTTTTCCAACTACGAGGTGTGATAGATTCCATTTTAACAAATGTGTATATATCTAGAATTTTTGTTTTGTTTTGTTTTGTTATTACTTACTATTTTTTCATCATTCTTTTATAATTAATATTCTTTTTATTTTAGAATATTTGTGGCTACTTTAAAATTTATTAGCTCAATGCCCTATAGATTCAAATTTTATAAGAAATTTAGCATGCTTTTAAAACTATTTCTCTTATTTCCTAATAACAATAATATAAATATATAATCATAAATATTTTAAAAGTAAGTAACCTAATATTTGAGATGAATAATTGACAAAAATATTTAATTCAAAATGAAATATTCAATATTTTTTCATTGTAAGAGTTTATTATAATTTTTAACAAATCCTCGTAAATTTTATAATATTATAGTGTTATTTAATGAAAAGTTTAAAAATTATTATTAATTCTATAATATATCTTTTATTTTCCATTAATAGATGGGTTAATATAAAATGTTAATCAATTTTTATAAAACAAAAAATTGTATAAAATTAATTTTAATTATTAGTAACATTTTAAATGGTAAAATATTCTACTAATAATAATTAATATATTATTTATATTTCATGTTAAAAATTATTCTAATAATTATAAAAATTATTACTAAGCTATGTCATTTTTAATTTTGAATAACTTCGATTGATAAGAATGTAAAAGTTATATGAATATGAAAAATTTTGCTTATTTATTTCAAATTATTTATGATTATACATTTAATTAAAATTAATAATAAAATTTAAAAAGAATTTGGAATCCTAAAAGATTTCTAACCGATCCATTCACTTCATCTACATATATGAAGTTTCCATATCTTCTCAATTTCTACAATAATTTAGCTCTCTCTCCTTAGATGCACATTGAGTATCTCGATTTATAGGAGTTGAGAAGTAGTATTGTCAATAATCATATATCATTAGATCTTACGAAGTGGTTTGATCTCAAACATTACTCAGATGTATAGACTATCATTCATAAGTTCTTTTCAAATATAGGCATCAATCATTCCTATAAATGTTTATAAATTATTTTACAATTAGTATTATTGTTATTTTTATTCTAAAATTTTATGAATGGTTATAGTTTTGAAGCATAATTGATACTATATTTTTTAATTTATTAATTTAATATGATTATTTCGGAATTTTATCTCCTATTAACATTAAGAAATAATATTATTATCTTTATACGAGTTTTTTTAATAGTAAAAAAGACATATTTTTAGTAAGAATTTAAAAATAAAATGAGCTGAATCTTTAGTATGTACATAAATATTTACTTTAAAATAAATAATTCTTAAGCTAATTTAAAATATTGTTAATAATTAATGAATAATGTGTTTAATTTTAAATATAAAGTATATGTCTTATTATAACTCATTAAAATTAATATAATAAATTAAAAATGGACAAATCATAAATATTATGAAAATTAGTTTTTATTATAATAATGTATTCTATTTATTAATTAAACACACAAATAAATATAATATGAAATCAAATAAGTAAAGTAATATATTCATATTAACTGAAATGGCCAACTTGAGCGTAGCTCAACTGGTTAAGGTACCTATCTCCGATAAAAAGATTGTTGGTTTGAATCACAACTCCACATTTGTACTAAAGTACGTACGTACGTACATACATACATATATATTTATTTATTTATTGTGGATTAAAGGTTGGTTTTGCCTAGAAAATCTAACATGTTCTTATTATTTGTTTAAAATATGAAAATAAATAAATAGATATTAATGTTGGAAAAAAACCCCTGCAACGTGTAGCACAAGGAGCCACAGAACATGCAGCCAGGCTGCCTTACCTAGTGAATAATCGGCGTTGAGGGAACGCATAGATTGGGAAAGTAAGTTCGATCACACTCAGTTGAGATCAATCAAAAGACTGTCTAACCACTCTGATTGGTGTCGTGCCACGCAGCTCGGCGAGATCCTTCGGTGCAACTTTGTGCAAAGACGAAATGTTAGGCATAGGCTATAAATGTCAAGTACTTGCACTAGTATGAGGTGTGTGAATCTGGAATCTATTAGCAACTCAACTACTTACTAACTTAAGTGTAGGAGTGTTCACTCTTCTTCCTGCAAGTTTTCGTACTTAGTGGACTCACTTCGAATTTGGATTCTCTTCGATTCGAGGAAGATTTCAAATTCAACATCTTGCGCCGTGTGTGGGAACGTGTTGTTGGGTCATCTGCTTTACCCAATAGAATTATGGTTGAAGACCAATCCTAACATTCTAGTGTTTGGGGGAGTTCTAGGCAGACTCAGGCTAAATGAAACAATAGAGATAATAGTGGGGAAAGCACGGGTGAGGGAAACCCCTCTGAATCCTAAGAGCACAAGATCACATTCTTCTTAGTCGAACAAGATGAAGCGAGAACTCAATAGGATCCGAACGCTGCCTGACTCGTACATTGCACGAACGAGCAAGGGTGAACCCATTGAATCCCAAGAGCCGAGATTACTACGTTTACTCGTATACTATATGAGAATTATATGGTGTAGCCCGACAACGAAGAAGGACCCTCTAACCACTTCGCTCATACCATTATTCCAGTGAGGGTAGCGAACGTACCAGCTTAGGGGTGAATGGACCCACCGCTATAGCGTGACCCTGTTAAGGGAAAGGAGATAGCATACCCGCTCATCCCAACACTTGCTCAAGCTGATATGCTAATGCTGGATCCCTTGAGTGAGCATCAAATGAGGCAACTGGTGATGACGAAGGACCTAAAGGGGATCCCATGTGACTTGCGGAAAATGCCAAACAATACAGAATGATTGGCCCCGTGCCTCGACACCCACCTACGGGATATCATAAATTAATGAGCACGAATAAGGATGCAGCCTTCCACCATAATTTTTGGGAGGCCTATACATGTATTATTTTAGATACATTATGCATATAGATTCTTAGGTACATGATACATGTACATGAACTAGTACATTCATGTATTTAGATAAGTAAATTGTGTGTTCATGTATGTATAGATTCATAGGATGGAGTTCCTGGATCTATATCTTTCCATGGAATCATATAAATATGATGATCTCTTGTTGTATTTCAAGCAAGTGTGTGGAGAAGAAAAACAAGAGAGTTTGAGAGAGTTTGTGAACCAAATGTGTATTTTGTGAGAAATTTCAATACAAGTGAAGTTGTTTATTCTCAAACGAGTCTTGTTGATTCTAAATTATCCAGTGTCCATCACACACTTCCAACAAAGTGGTATCAGAGCTTGAGTTTGAAAAGAGTTGTTTTTTGCAAATGACAAACAACAATTTGGTTCCTTTTCAAGTATCTCGTCTTACCAAATAAAATTATAGCAGTTGGTGTATTTGTATGAAGCCTTTACTTGGTTCACAAGGTGCATGGGAGATTGTTGATAGAGGCTATGAAGAACCAGCAGAGGATGTGGTTTTGAATCAAGCTCAACGAGAGACTTTGCAAAATACCAGAAAGAAAGACCAAAAGACTCTCACCATTATTCATCAAGCCATTGATGACACAAATTTTGAGAAGATTTCTTGAGCAACCATCGCAATTCAAACATGGCAAATTTTGGAGAATACTTATAAAGGAGTTGATCGGGTCAAGAAGGCTCGACTGGATGAAAAATTTCAGATTATACTTCAAGGTTGCTAGATGTGGTAAATGAAATGAAGAGGTATAGTGAGACGATAAATAATGAGCAAGTTGTTGAAACGATACTTCGCTCATTGGATGAAAAATTTAATTTCATCGTTGTAGCAATTGAAGAATCAAAGGATTTGGGTACAATGTCCGTTGATCAACTGATGAGTACTTTACAAGCCCATGAAGAAAAGCTTTTCAAGAAGAGCAAACAGACTACCAAATAACTTTTTCAATCAAAGTTGCAGTTGAAAGATAAAGAAGATAGCCAAGAAAGAGGTTATCAAGACCATGGTTGTGGTAGAAGTCGTGGATGTGGTGACTTTAGAGGTCATGGTCGAGGAAACTATAGTCAAAGAAACTTTGATGGGAGTAATTTCAATTCCAATTCGTTAAAAGTCATGGCCGACAAAATTATTCGAGGTCGTATGGAGGAAAGTTAAATGATGACATGAGGTATGACAAAAGCCAAGTTGAATGTTGTAATTGTCATAAATTCGGTCATTATTCATGGGAGTGCAGAAATAAAGTAAAAGAAAATGTCGATTACATTGAAGAAGATGTTAAAAGCAGTGAGCCATCATTGCTTTTAGCATGTAGAGATGAAGAAACATGTGAGAACAGTTCGTGGTATCTTGATAGTGGTGCAAGCAACAACATGTTCGGAAGTAAATCCATGTTCGTGGAATTGGATGAATCTGTTCATGGCAATATCATATTTGATGATGCTACAAAAATTCTTGTAAAGGGAAAAGGTAAGATTTTGATCAATTTGAAGAATGGGAAACATGAGTTTATCTCTAATGTCTATTGTGTGCCAAATATGAAGAACAATATTTTGAGTTTGGGACAACTTTTAGAGAAAGATTACAATATTTTGATGAAAGATTATAGTCTTTCAATACGGGATCATCGTGACAATATGATTGCTAAAGTCCAAATGACGAAGAATAGAATGTTTCCATTAAACATTCAAACTGATGTTGCAAAATGTTTGAAGTCGTGTTTGAAAGATTCATCCTGGATTTGGCACTTAAGACATGGGCATTTGAACTTTGATGGCTTGAGATTATTAACCAGGAAGGGCGTGGTGAAAAGATTTCCATATGTCAAGCATCCAGATCAACTTTGTGAAGGATGTCTGCTTGGTAAGCAATCAAAAAAAAGTTTTCCACAAGAATCTTCTTCGAGAGCAAAGAGACCGCTAGAGCTTGTTCACAATAATTTTTTTAGACCTATCAAGCCAAGTTCTTTTGGTAATAATAATTATTTCTTATTATTCTTTGATGATTTCAACCGAAAAACTTGAGTTTATCTTGTCAAGGAGAAATCAGAAGTATTTGGCATGTTCAAGAGATTCAAAGCTCTTGTTGAAAAAGAAAGTGGTCTTTATATAAAAGCGTTGAGATTTGATAGGAGATCAGGAGAATTCACTTCGAATGAATTCAAATATTTTTGTGTAGAAAATGGAATTCGTCGGCCTATGACAGTTCCATGGACTACACAGCAAAATGATATTATCGAGAGGAAGAATAGAACTGTACTTAACATGGCTCGGAGCATGTTGAAGAGTAAGAAGATGCCAGAAAAGTTTTGGGCATAAGCTGTTTATTTGTCCAATCGTTCTCCCACTAGAAGTGTATGGAATAAAACTCCGCAAGAAGCATGGACCTGAAGAAAGCCATATATTTTTCATTTGAGAGTTTTTGGGAGTATTGCCTATGCCCATATACCAGATCAGAAGCATAGTAAGCTCGATGATAAAAGTGAGAAATATATTTTTGTTGGCTACGATGCAAGCTCCAAAGGCTACAAGTTTTATAATTCTTCTACAGAGAAGATGGTGGTAAGCAGAGATGTCGTATTTAATGAAGAAGCTGCATGAAATTGGAGTGATAAACCAAAAGACTACAAGTATCTATTTTTCCCGAAGATAGTGATGAAACTGGTGATATTGCTTCTCCATTAACACCACCTCCATCACCGGTCACGCCAGTACAGACCACGCCTTTATCATTTTCATCAAGTTCAAGTGAAGGGACTCATCGCATGAGAAGTTTGCGGGACATATATGATGAAATTGAAGAGTTAAGTGAAAGCAGCTTTAATGATCTAACTCTCTTTTGTCTATTTGGTGACAGTGAACCTTTAAACTTAGAAGAAGTTTTACAAGATAAAAAGTGGAAGATTGCAATGGCTGACGAGATAAAGGCTATAAAGAAGAAGACATATGAGAGCTTTCTACTCTTCCAAGTGGAAAGAAAGCAGTAAGTGTCAAATGGGTGTACAAGACAAAGAGAAATGGAAGAGAAGTGGAAAGACATACATCGAGATTAGTTGCGAAAGGCTACTCTCAAAGAAAATGCGTTGATTACGATGTTGCTCCTATTGCTCGCTTGGAGACCATATGATTGATGATTGCACTTGCTGCTCAAAATAGATGGACGATTTTTTAGATGGATGTCAAATCGCCATTTATGAATGGAAATCTTGAAGAAGAAGTATATTTAGAATAACCTCTTGATTATGTGGTGAAAGGACAAGAGGATAAAGTTGTAAAGTTGAAGAAGACACTGTATGGGTTGAAACAGACTCTAAGGATGTGGAATAACAAAATTGACAAATATTTCCATGACAATGGGTATTTAAGATGCCCACATGAACATTCTCTTTATACAAAGACTAACGATTATAGAGATATTTTGTTGGTTTGTCTATATGTTGATGACTTGATTTTTAAAGGAAATTGTCAAAACATGTTTGACAAATTTAAGAATCCAATGATCCAAGAATTTGAGATGACAGACATTGACATTATATCATATTATCTTGGCATTGGGATGAATCAATCAGATGAAGGAATTTTTATCTCTCAAGAACGATACACTAGAGAAATTCTTGAGAAATTCAAGATGTTCAATTCGAAACCAGTTGTTAATCCGATCGAAACTAGAATGAAATTGTCGAAATATAAAGATGGAGATTTTGATGATCCTTCATATTTTAAAAGCTTCATTGGGAGCTTGAGATATCTGACATGTACAAGGCCTAATATTTTTTTCAGTGTTGGATTGGTGAGTCGGTTTATGTAATCTCCTACAACTACTCGAAAGTAGTAAAGAGAATCATTCGTTATCTAAAAGGTACGCTGGATTATGGATTAATTCATTATTCGTCTGGAGAATTCAAACTTGAAGGTTATTGTGATAGTGATTGGGCTGGAGATCTCAATGATCGAAAAAGCACAAGTGATTTTGTATTCTTTATTAGCAATATTGCTTTTACATGGAGTTCTAAAAAGCAGGCTATTGTGACACTATCTACTTGTGACGCTGAATATGTTGTTGCATCATCATGTGTGTGTCATGCAGTTTGGTTGAGAAATTTGTTGAAGAAAATTGGAATTGTGCAAGAAGATGCAACTATGGTCCATGTCAACAATACGTCAACAATTACTCTAATAAAGAATCCAGTGTTCCATGATCGAAGTAAGCACATTGATATGAGATTTCACTTCATTAGAGAATGCATTTCAAGAAAGGAGATTCAAGTTGATTATGTGAAGACTGAAGATCAAATTACGGATATCTTCAAAGCCACTCAAAGTTGAAATCTTTAACAAGTTGAAGAATTTACTTGGAGTTACAAGGAAGACATGTTTAAGGGGGGATGTTGAAAATTAAATATGTATTATTCTAGATACATTATGCATATACATTCCTAGGTACACGATACATGTACATGAACTAGTGCATTCATGTATTGAGATAAATTAATTGTGTTCATGTATGTATAGATTCATAGGATGAAGTTTATGGATCTAGATCTTACCATGGAATCATATAAATAGGATGATCTCTTGTTGTATTTCAAGCAAGTGTGTGGAGAAGAAAAACAAGAGAGTTTGAGAGAGTTTGTGAACCAAGTTTGGATGTTGTGAGAAATTTCAATACAAGTGGAGTTGTTTATTCTCAAATGAGTCTTGTTGATTCTAAATTAGCAAGTGTCCATCAACACTTCCAACAAAAGGTGCAAGCGATTGTGGTTAACTGATGGGGATGAGAGCTCGACTTTCTTTCATAAAGTTTGTACGGCTCGAAAAAGAAAAGGTTTTATATTAGAAATCATAAGCAATGAAGGAATTAGCCTTACCACGATCCCCTTATTGAAAAGGATGTCATTAAATTCTTTCAAGGTATTTATAAAGAAGAGATAGTGAATAACCATATCATCACCAACATTTGATGGGCTCCTATTTCTGTCAATCAAGTAAGCTGGCTCATATTGGAGTGTATATATTTGTAAATCTTATTTAGTATGTTATAAGTCCAGTGGTTAGTTTGTTAAGTGGTTATTCTTATTTAGTCTGTTGTAAGTCTAGTGGTTAGTTTGTTAAGTGGTTATTCTTTATTTTCCTGCATATAAATACCTTTATTTGGGTGCAATAGTGAATGAAGCACATTTTTCCCGATTGTCCAAAATGGTATCAGAGCGTCTCTGATTTTTTTTTTCTTCACGTTATTTTTGTGCTTCTTTTGCCACCATGACTTCAGTAACTCCTAATCATGAAGATGAGCCAGTCGTTGATCAGTCATCTACTTCTCTAAACCTTAATCATGTTTCGAATCTTCAGAATTCGGCTGACGAATCACTTAATCCATATTTCTTGCATCACAATGACACTACCAATCTCGTGCTCGTCATTGAGTTATTAACATATGAGAATTACATATCATGGAGTCGATCCATGATTATTTCGTTATTCGTGAAGAATAAACTTGGATTCATTGATGGATCTATCACTCGTCCTACCGGAGAATTGCTACCTGCTTGGATTCGAAACAGCCACGTGGTAATAGCCTGGATTCTGAATTCTGTGTCAAAACCAATTTCGGCAAGTATAATCTTCTCTGAATGTGCACGCGACATTTGGTTCGATCGTTTTGAAAAGAAGAACGGACCAAAGATTTTTCAATTGAAGAGAGATCTTTCAACATTTTCACAAAATCAAGACTCTGTAAGCATGTATTTCACTCGTCTCAAGACTATTTGGGATGAGTATAGCGTCTATCGCCCTTCTTGCACCTTTGGAAGATGCACTTGTAGTGGAATGCACCAAATCAAAGAGTGTGCTCAGTTTGAATATCTAATGTCCTTTCTTATGGGACTTAATGATTCTTTTGTTCAAGTTAGGGCATAACTATTGCTAATTGATCCATATCCGACTATCAGCAAGGCTTTCTCCTTGATTTCTCAAGAAGAGCAACAAAGGTCGATCAGAACTTTTCCTTCTACACAAACTTCAACCTTTGGAATGGCAATTCAACAGCAGTAAGGTTCTCGTGGATCTTCATCCTCTAACAAGCCAAGAACAACTAATTCGTCCTTTCTGCACTCATTGTAACATGATAGGTCACACAATTGATGCTATTACAAATTGCAACGAATTTCCTCCAGGTCAAACTGCCATGAATTCCTCGACTTTTTCGAGTTCTGGTTCATCATCCAATGTGAATTCAAATGCAGTACTCAATGTGAGTTATGCCTTTGAATTCGACTTCTCTCGTCAACACTACGAACACATCTGAGGCCATCTCACAATGCTATAACATTCTCAATATGTTGCAGTCACAACTTAATGCAACAAAATCAGATGTTGAAACCTCTTCGTCATATATGGCAAGTACATATTATGTATCTCATTCTTATCATGTTGCTAGAAAATGGATTATTGATTCTGGCGCATCAGGACATATTTGTTTTCAGAGAGAGTTATTTGTCTCTTTATTGCCAGTTAACACTATAGTCATCTTACCAAACACTACCCACCTTAATGTGCATTTTATTGGCATTGTGCGATTGCCTGGTTCATTCATAATACGAGAAGTTTTATATGTTCCTCAATTTCTGTATAACTTGCTCTCTGTCATTGCACTAAGACTGTCTGTTTCTATTCAGACATACATCAACATATTCTCAAATAAAGGAGACTAACGGAAAAATGTTTCCGTTCTTAGATTTGAGGAATTTTTTTAAAGCTAAAAGAATCTTGCATAAGTTTTCTTATGTTGAAAGGCCTGAACAGAATTCTGTAGTTAAACGAAAACATCAGCATATTCTCAATGTTGCCTGAGCATTATATTTTCAGTCACGAGTCCGCTTCATTTTTGGGATGAATGTGTGCTTACCGCTGTTTTTTTAGTCAATCACACACCATCTCGTGTCTTACATTGGCAGTCTCCTTATGAATTATGTAACAACCGAAAAAAAAAATATATATATATATATAAATTATTATTATTTTTAGTTGTTTTCTTTTGTTTTCTCAATGATAAACCTTTCAAAGATTGGTAAGTTTTTCTTCCTCATTGTTTTAGTTTTATTTTTCTTGATCTGTAGTTTTTTAATTCAGTTTATTGGGAAAAATTTTGAGGTCTTTGTTTTTATAATAAAAGATTTTAAGGATTTTTTACCCTAAAAATTTTTCAGAATTTTTGGTTTGAATCTTTTTGTTTATGAGACTCTTTTTGCATAAAAAGTTTACCTATCTGTATCCCATAAACTATAGTTTATTGTTATGATTTTTAGATGAAAAATTATATGTTTTTACCAAGTTTTAAAGGTTTTCTATACAGTTTTCAGATCTGATTTTTTCTATAAAAATCAGTAAATTGTTAATTGTTTTATGGAAAATTCTTGGAAGTTTTATTTTATAAAACATAAAATTTTCCAGATTTAAAATCCCCAAATTTTCAATTGATTATAAGGCTTTTAAACTTGTTTTGTTGGGAATGTTTTTGTAAATTTTGTCCGTATTAATTTATACCGATTCTTGTAATTTTAAAGGTTGTTATTGTTGATTTTAGAGGCTTTTTAACCCAGTTTTCAGATCTGGTTTTGTAGCCCCAAATCTATACTTTCCTAATTATTTTGCATAAAAAAAGTGTTTTGAATGGGAAAATTGGGTAGATAAGATTTGGTTAGTAATTGGTTGAATTTTAAATCCTTGGATAGGATTTAAGGATTGATTTTGGATATTGGTTGTTTCTAGGCCTCTAAGTTGACAACTACCAAGGAAGAAGTTAATTAGATTCGTAGGATTTCTGAAAGACGTAAGTGATTTACCGTATCCCTTCGAAAAATATTGTAAGTAATTTACCATATCTCTTCGAAAAGTGTTGTAAATGATTTACCATATCTTTCAAAAAGTATTGTAAGTGATTTACCATATTCCTTCGAAAACTAAATGTATTTTGGATTTGATATGAAGATTTGAAATTGATATCTTGCCTATGAAATTGAAGTTTTATTATGGATTTGAAAACTAATTTGGCAGTTTATATTATGTTTATTTGTAAAGTATTTGAAGTATTCTTATATGATTTGATAAAGTTTTGTTTAAATTTATTTAAAGGTTTGAAATTGATATTTTGTTTATTTGTGAAATATTTGAAATCATGTTTTGGAGGATTGATAAAGTTTGTTTTAAATTAGTTCAATGTTTTGAATTAATTTAATATTGAAAGTAAGTATTTGTTTTGCATTTTATTTGAAAGATATTTTGATTGATTTGATAGGGCTATCTAGATATGCTATGATTTTGTTTTGAGGAACGTTTTGCTTATTTGGGGTAGTAGCCTAATTTGGAATTGATGAATTTCTGTTTTGGGTTATTTGTGGGAAGACACTTTTGTGGTTTGACTTTCCTTGGGAATGAAGATTCATGTATGTGTTATTCACTCGCATGTTCTCACACTTAAGTAACCGTTCTATTTGTTTTGATCGATATTATTTCGACAACTTTGTTCTGGTCGATATTATTTTGACAACTCTTTTCTGGTTGATATTAATTCGACAACTCTGATAGAAGCTTCTGATTGATTGGTGTTACCGACGGGTAACCATATATGTTTTGTAGACTACCCAAATAATGAAACTTTCCATTCTGATTTTGAAAGTATGAATGAATGTAAGATTGTTTTGAATGTTTGAATGTTTGAGAACTTTGTTCTGGTCGATATTATTTCGACAACTCTGTTCTGGTTGATATTAATTCGACAACTCTGATAGAAGCTTCTGATTGATTGGTGTTACCGACAGGTAACCATATATGTTCTGTAGGCTACCCAAATAATGAAACTTTCCATTCTGATTTTGAAAGTATGAATGAATGTAAGATTGTTTTGAATGTTTGAATGTTCGACAACTTTGTTCTGGTCGAAATTATTTCGACAACTCTGTTCTAGTTGATATTAATTCGACAACTCTGATAAAAGCTTCTGATTGATTGGTGTTACTGACGGGTAACCATATATGTTCTGTAGGCTACCCAAATAATGAAACTTTCCATTCTGATTTTGAAAGTATGAATGAATGTAAGATTGTTCTGAATGTTTGAATGATTTAGTTATTCGAAAGTTTGAAAGTTATACCAAATGTTTTAGAAGGAATTTTGAAAGTTTTGATTGAAAGAAAGTTTGTTTTAAAGGATTTGAAGTTTGATCGAATGAAAGTTTGTTTTGAATGAATGAAAGATTGATTTGAATCATTAAAAGTTGGTTTTGAATGAATGGAAGTTTGTTTTGAAAGAATGAAAATTTGTTTTGATTGACTGGAAATTTTATCTTATTTGAAGACTTTCTTTCTGAAAATTTAGTTTGTTTTGAAAGTTTTGAAAATTGTATTAAATATTTTAAAGAACTTTAAAAGTTTTGATCTGTTCGTAGTTTTGTTTACGAATGTTTTCAAAGGAAAATGAATTTTGAAATTCGATATGGAAATTGCTGAGTATTTTCGTACTCATTTTTCTGCTTTCTAAATGTTTTTCAGATGAAGAATTAAATGATCGTTTTGGTAGAAGGTGAAGTTTAGAGCACTGACATAAGTTTCAAAGTCATCTTTCTATTTAGTTTAGTTTAGAAAAATTATGTAAAGAAATTGCTTCCGCTCAATAATTTTAGTTCTTAAAGTTTCTTGAAAGTTACGTTTCTGCATTTTGTCAGAATGACCGTATTAGAAAATACGGGTTGTTACAAATTATTACCTGGTTCTCCTCCTGATTATTCTTCAATGCAGGTGTTTGGATGTTTGTGTTATACTTCTTCTCTGCCACATCATAGATCTAAGTTTGATGCTCGTGCTATACTTGCTATTTTTGTCCAATCTTTAGAACTACTAGTAAAAAAACGTGTGTTGCATGCGGAATTTAGTTTATAGTTTTTTTTACGCTAATTTTGAGAGTAAGAATTTGAAAAATTGTAATAGATTAAAAAGAACATTATTTTCTGTTATGTTAAATTGTTTAGTAAGGAAAGAAGACTAATCTTATACAATATTAATTTCAAACATTTCAAGATGTGGTTTCACAAAAATAACATATTTAATATCAATTGAAGGAGTCAATTTGGGCATAGCTCAACTAATTAAGGTACATACCTCCGATCAAAAAATTGTAAGTTTAAATCTTCATTCCCACATCTTGTACTAAAATATATATAATATATATACGTGTGGATTAAAGTTCGATAATGCTAATAAAATCTAACACTATATTGTTCTTATTATTTGCTTATAATATGAAAATAAATAAATAGATATTGTTGTGGGGGAGAAAATCTCCACCACGTGTAACGCTAGGAGCCACATAACGTGCAACCAGACCATCCTCACGAAGCGAACAATCAACCTAATACGTATCCAAAGGAAAGCACAAATCAGTAGAGTGAGTTTTGTCACACTCAGTTGTTGTGAATCGAATGATTCTCTAACCACCTTGGACTACCATCGTGGCATGCAGCCGCGAGATCCTCATGTGCGAGTTCGTGCAAAGACGAACAATTGGCATCGACTATAAATGTCAGGTACTTGCACCAATAAGAGGTGTATGAATCTGAAATCTAAAACTACAAACTACCAACTCAGCTACTTACTAACTTGAGCATCTAAGTTCTCACTCTTCTTTTTGCATGTTTTCATACTTAGTGGGCTCAATTCAAATTTGGACTCTCTTCCAATTTGAGGAACATTTTGGATTCAATAGATATATATACACACACACACAAACACATAATACATATGTACAAGTCATAATTATAAAATTGATAAAAGGATATAGCAATTGAATGTTTAGAAATGTACGTATTTAAGTACAATGGGATGAACATAAATTTGTTGCTATAGTGCAGTTAAAAATGTAAGGTTAAAATAAAATCAATATCCATATGAGCCTTAATAAAAAAAATATTGTGGTGTAGATGTGAGAATCCAAATAAACTAAACTAAATATGAAAGTCGGATTAATAAATTTTTGACCACATTCTCCATAGCACATAGTATTGCAATGAACATCCATTAGGGCCTTGAAAGACTGACTGAGATTGTTTACAATATAAGAAATGTCCAACTATTTGTGTCAAGTATTGCAATGCACCAATAGTGTTGCGTTAGAGAACATGGTCTGCCATGAGTTAGTCGTCGTTAAGGGAGATTTGGGTGCCAGTGACAGAGGGAGATGGGCACGACTTGAGGTGTTGCAGGTTTAGTTTGGAGTGTAGATCATCAATATATTTTGCTTGATTAAGTAATAGACCCATAGGCAAGTGGTCAATTTTAATGTCAAGGAAGTAGCTTAATCGGTCGAGATCCTTAAGAGCAAATTGACTGTCCAACATGTGAATGAATTTATCAATGAAGGCGATGTCATTTCCTATGAGAATCGTCATAAACATAAATGAGAAATAAAATAATCGTAGAGCTTGACCGAAGGTAGTAGAGAGAGGCATCAGATTTGAAGTATTGGAAGCCCCAAGATAACCGCACAGACTTTAACTCATCATTCCATGCCCATGGTTCTTCTTTCGGGCCATATATTGCCTTATTCAATTTGCAGATGTGACAAGGAAACTGTTTGGTTTGGTGCCCTTAGCTCGTGTATTTGTAATTTATGAACAAATTATTTATTCAATAAAGAGTTATCTTATTATTTATTTGCATTACTCGTATTCCAATAAACTAAGATCCAAAGATTTTTAATGTAACTAGAATAAGATATATTTGATATACAGTATATATTTAATATACAATGTATATATTTGATAGACAACATATATTTAATATACATAGTATATATTTGGTATACAGTATGTATTTAATATGCAATGTATATATTTGATATACAATATATATTTAATATACAATGTATATTTTTTTTGATATACAGTATATATTCGATATACAAGTGGATAAGACCAAGCCCTGGGAGCCTGTTTTAGACCATAGAGAACCTTTCGAAGTCTACAGACAAGATGTTTGGAGCTTGAATCAATGAATCCCGTTGGTTGTTCCATTAAGACAGTTTCCTTGGTTGAGGTGAAACTAATTCCCATGTTTGATTTTTCATTAAAGCGACATATTCTTCTTCCATAGCCTTCCACCAATGATTATGTTTCAAAGCTTCCTTAGCAGATGTAGGTTCTACTTCTTTGTAATCAGCCAAATAAACTTTGGGTTTAAAAATTTCATTCTTCGCACGAGTTACCATAGTATGGGTGTTCTGAGGTACCATTGGACAAGGGTCAGCAGATAACGAAGCATTTGAGGTAGAATTTGTAGGATGAGGAGAAGGAGACGAATTAAGAAAATTTGTTGGATTAGGTTATGTTGTAGGTGGATTTGGAAGTATATTAGTTGGAGGAGAAGACAAAAGTTGACTAGAAGAAGTAGGTACAGTAGGAGGAGAAGTGGTTGAATTAAGAGAAGAGTTTGGTAGAGAGGGAGGTGAGATAGTAGATAAAGTGGTGGTGACAGTGGAAGTTTGAAAGGGATAGGAGGTTTCATCAAAAATGACATGGCGAGAAAATTATAGTCACCCATTGAAAGCAAGACATTTGTAACCTTTATGGACATTACTGTACCCTAGAAAAATACAAGAGGTAGAGCGACGTTGTAGTTTGTGATTATTGTAGAGTCGAAGACAAGGATAACATAGACAACCAAACGATTTTAGAAATGAATAATTTGGTGTTTGATGATAAAGTTTTTCCAATGGACTTATCTATTCAAGAGTAGAAGTAGGAAGTCTATTTATTAAGTAGACAGCTGTTGAGAAAGCATCATCCCAAAATTCTAAAGGCATAGAGGAATGTGATAGAATAGTAAGGCCAGTATCGACTATATGTCGATGTTTACATTCTACAATCCCATTCTGTTGGGAGGTGTAGGGACAAGAAAAGCGGTGTTCAATCCCATTTGTTTTAAGATAAGGAGAGAAGGTTTTGAATTCTCCACCACCATCTTATTGTAAACATAGAATGGAAGTGTTTAGAAGTTTTTCTACTAAGGTTTTAAATTGGATAAAGGCCGAGAAAGCTTGAGATTTAGTTTCAAGAAAGTAAATCCAAGTGAAACGAGAGAAAGCATCAATGAAAGAGATGTAATATCGATACCCATTTCTGGAAGTTTTATATGTGAGTCCCCAAAGATCAGAAACCACAAGTTGCAATGGAGCAGTATATGTGGTGGTGGAAGGAGAGAATGGGAGAGAATGGCTCTTGCCAATTGCACAAGCTTGACAAAATGAAAGTGTTTTATTGATACATTTGTCAAGTATTTTATCTATAACAGGGGATGATGGATGGCCTAATCGTTTGTGCCAAACATCTATGGGTTTATTACACTAGGGTATAGATGTATTACACAATGATGTAGTAGTTTGGAGAATATGATTGGCTGTTGAAATGCTTTTAGAATTTGGAGATGATGCTGTCAACTTGAAAGAGTATAGACCATCATGAAGATTCCTTGAAGAAGGACTTTACCAGTCACTTAATCTTTTACTAAACAAAAATATGGATGAAATTCAAAATATACTTTATTGTCTCTAGCAAACTGACTAACACTAAGAAGATTTTTAGTAACTGAGGGAACATGAAAAAGATTTTGAAGATGGAAAATATGGTTAGAGGATGAAGTAAGAGAAGTATAACCAGAGTGAGTAATGGACAAACCTGCCCCATTTGCTATGTGTATCTGCTGACCTCTTGTTACCACATTACTTATGGCAAGATTACCCATATCATGTGTAATGTGATTGGTTGCTCCAGAATCTGGATACCAGTTGTATCTTTATTAAGATCGGGTGCCATTAACATTGCTGGCATAGGCTGATTATTATACCCAGTAGATGGCTGATTATAAAGAGACCTCCCATTTGACTGTGCTCCAATATGTGACTGATTTGGAACTCGGAAATAGCATTTGTCAGCCGTGTGATCGAATTTATGACAAATTTGGCATTGCACTCGGTTCTTGGGATACCACGACCTTCCTCCTCCTTTAAAATGTCTACCACGGCCTCTAGCATCATATGACTCATTATTATTAAACCTTGAACCCTCATTATGTTGAGATTTCTGATTATCATTGATGTGAGAAGTAGAGTTCTATTGAACAAGATTTACTGATGGTAGTGTTGAATCCTTTACATTTGTTTGAGCCACATCTTTATCCATTCTACTTTCATGAGATAGTAGTAATGAAGTAGCTTTTTGTACTGAAACTTCACCTGATTGTGTTGTAATTACTGAAATGGTTGACTCATATTCTAATCCTAATCCGGATAGAATGTAAAGAACGTGATCCTCTGGTGTGACTAGTTGTCCCGTAGCTAGTAAAGAATCAACTAAGCTCTTAACTTGTCGAACATAGTCTTTAATAGTAGAATTACCTTTCTTGATATTCTGAAGTCTAGTTCAAATTTCCATTACTTTGGCAAGATTTCTTGTAGTAAAGATTTGATGAAGATTGCTCCATATTTCTTGCGTTGTTTTGTAGTGAAGAAGGTCTGCAAGAATCTCCTCTGACATGGATCCCAGAAGCCAAGAGATTATCAGTTTGTCTTGTCTTTTCCACTGCGTATAGGCTAGGTTTGGCCTTTGTGTAATTATCGAGTTTTCTGTACTGACAATTTACTGCTGTGGAATTTGATTATTTTCATCAATATAGCTCTCTAAACCATTACCTTCTAAGGCTGCTAGTACCTGAAACTTCCATAATAGGAAATTGTTGTCTGTCAGCTTTACTGTATTGATTTTATTGCCCGGATTGATCAACGTGAATCCTTGGCTCGTAGTGACTTCAGAATTCTCTTCTATAGAGTCTGTCATATTTCTTGAATCGTCGTTAGACGTTTGAGAGCTCTGATACCATCGTAACATAATGGATTATTTTGTATTGAAATCCATTACAAAATACAGGAGGTGTTAACGTTCTTATATAGACTATTGGGCTCTTAACAACTTTCAACAGATGACAAAATAATGGTTACATATAAAACAAAGTGTAACTAAAGCCCAATATCACTAAAACACATTTATTATTAAAACCCATCAATGATTAATCTTAATCGGGGCAATTGCAGGAATGACTAAAATTAATAACGCGTTTTAAAAAATGTCCAAACCTATGAAATATTGCAATAATGGCTAATTGATTTTTTCCGTTAAATTCTAAAATATTTTGTAGACAAATATAACCTTGTAACCAATTAAGTATATACGTATAATTTTAGGCAAAAATAACGGGCTTTCATTTGAGAATCGATTCTATCTAATCGAATGAATGAAATTTAAATAGTTAACTTAAATCTAATTTAAAATTGATAATCAGAATTTGAAAATTGATTTAAGAAAAATTTATTAAAAATGTATTAGGGTAGATTTTGAAATTTACCACTCTAAAATTCCAAAATAAGAGGACAAATAAGATTATTACTAAGTAAATATAAAATTTACTTTTCACCTTTGACTTGAGTTAGAGAAGTTAGGGTTTTAGGAGTCCCTTCCCACCTTTTGGTCTCACGCAACTTCATGCACCCTACAACCATCGTCTTCCTCACGAAGTAGATCCGCAAGCCGCCATCCCGCCTCTCACCGTTAAGGCCACCACCCTGTCTTGCTGCTCACCTCACGAAGCAGATCCATGCGCCGCTCACCTTCACGCCACCGTCCACGAACCAAAATTATATCGGTCACCGTCGCACCCAACCGCCGCCACCCTCCCCGTTGGCCGCCACCCGTACCATATGTGCTTGATGCGCCACGTCCCAAACTAGATCTACCGTCCCGCCGCCCGACCATATCCGCCAAAGGCTGATACGATTCGCCGGCCGCCCCAGACTAGATCTACCTACTGCCGCTTCGATATGTTTCCGATCTGCCGCCTAACTTCCATCTTCTAACAACTGTTCGAGGAAGGTAAGACTCTTTGTTCAGATTTTGCTTATTTTAGGGGTATTTAAAAATATATTTTTGGTTTTCCTATATTTTAGGGTATTTAAAAAAATATAAGTGTGAGACCGACATGTGTCTTTTGTTTATAACTAGATCTGAGAAGTATATATCTACAACTGCAACAGACTTACTATATTATATAGCTTAAATTCTAAATAGAATCTATAGATATGGTAAAAGTTAGAGGAAGAACATCTCGACAATGATTAAAAGTTGCTGGTATAACATGACGTTCAAAGGAATTGTGCAAAATCAACTTAGAAAGTGAAAAAGATGTATAGATGCAGTAGTTTATATATTTCTTGTTTGTTAATTTTTACAGTAATATTTACAAATTAGATTCACTAAGCTAACTGTACTTGTATATTTTAGGAAAAGAAAAGGGTCTCAAGATAGTTGAGGAAGAACGTGTTAGTGAGGTAATTATTGGTATATACATGTATTGACATTCTACTTATGATATTTGAGTTGTATAATTATATATACATGTATTGACTTTCGTATTTTGTTAATTATTGAATTGGTATATACATGTATTGACATAATTGAGTTTCATGGTGATATATACGTGTATTGAATTCTAATTTTAATTTTTCTTTAATTGGTATATACATTTATTGACCTTTTAATTTTTATAAATTTTCTAATATTTTAATGGACGATATAAAGTCTAATGAAGAGAAAGAAAGAGTGAACAATGAATCCACCGATGAACATAAGAAAAATAACTCATCGTCAAAAGAAGTTTAAGAAATTGAATCTGATGACGATACACGCCCAAAGGCTACAAATTTAAGAGGCATCACCTATTTTCCTAATCGTTTTGATTTATAGGTTGTTAATCTTCGATTTTTTAATTTACTTTTGTTATAGATGTTTTATTAAATGATAAAGAAATAGGAAAACAAAAATACAAATAACCTGTGATAGCATATACTCCTTAGTGGTTAGGTATATATACCAATTCATGCAAATATGTATATATATATTAAAAAGATACAGTAGAACAATTACAAAACGATGAGATGGGAGATGAATCGTTGTACACAAATCGTTTAAATTAACCGAAATACAAAACAAAGTAACTAAAATAATTAACTTGAAATCCCTTGAATGTAGGAAAATCATTTTGAATTCAAAACAAAGTTTGTTATGTGATTGAATATAAGAAAAAGCCAAAATGACATAGAAAAGGGTATTGTTGGAAAACTTGTAAAATTGCTAAAATACTCTTTAGCCATTTGTGCAAAATTAAAAACTAATAGACATTTTTTTAAAACGGGTGGCAAAATTTAGCCATCCACTTAAATTTCCCTTAATCTTAACAAATACTAAGCCTTTTAAGATTTTTAAATTGAAATAAAGTCAAAATGAAACATAAATGAACTGATTGTATCCTTGGAAATAAGGAAAATCATAAATTATTTTTATTTGAGATATATTTCTGTAACAAAATTCTCTCTCTAAAACATTTATTTTCTCTTTCAATTAGTTTACTCTCTAAAATTTCTCCCTTAAAAGATTTATTTTCTCCCTAAAAAATTTTCATACATAGAATATAAGTTTTATTTTTTTCATCAATATATATTTTCATTTCTTTTTCTCTTCCAACATTTCTCTCCATTTTCTCTCTCCTAAGAGCATAGTTTCCAAAGTTCTCTCCCCAAATTTCTTTCCATAAAAAAAATTCCCTCTATAACTTGTCTCTCTTTTTAAATTAACCAATATATCTCTACCTTTTATCTATCTAATTTTCTGTAAGGGTAACTTTCTTTCTCGTTCTAATTTATTTTTTTCATCCTACAAGTCTTTTACTCTAAACTTTACTCTCTCCTAAAATTTATCTTTTGTCTCTAATTTGTATCTCTCTAAAATTTCTCTTTTTTTTTTTCTATAAACATTTTTTTCTATTTTTCTAACTAATATTTTCTATATTATATTTCTCTTAGTTTCCCTACTTGTTTCTCTTTATATCTTCATTTTTTTTCAACTCTCTAAATTTACTCTTTTTAAAATTTATCTCTAAAAAATTTCTCTATGTGTTTGAACAAACATATCTATCCAACTCTAATTCTTAAAAAAAAAAAACTTATCAATTATGTATGATTTTTATTTTCTAAAAAAAATCCAAAAATAGAAATGGTTATAAAACCAGCCTTAAATTATTAGGATTAGAAATGAAAATTTTAAAATATTATGAACCAACCTCAAATCAAATTTTAAATACAAAACTTTCTTCTTTATAACTTAAACATACAATGAAACGTATACAAACATTGATTTCCCTTTTGAGGTTCCTTCCAAGTAAAACCTACAAATAGTCATTAATTTATACAACAAAATTTTGGTGGTAATTAAATCACAACAATTTTGTCTCTTTCCCTTCTCGGTGCATGTAGCTTCTTCATAAACCAACCTTTTTGTCTCCCATGCATTTCTATATAAAGTGGCTATAAATAAACCAACGGCAAAATTTGAAATCCAATCTTGTGTTTCAAAATAATGGCTTCCATTACATTCAACACCATATTTTCTCTCCTTGCTCTGATAGCTCTTGTCCTTCGAACCTCCATGGCTATGGCTATGGATGACAGTAGATTGCCTTCAAATGACATTGCGGTGAGCACGAGGGTGGAGCTCATGAACGATATGAATTGTTTGAATCATTTTCTAAATCAGCTTGTATCGTGTAAGAGCGAAATTGCATCGTTCATTGCGAATAATGGTGTGGTTCAGTTATGTCCAGCTTGTTGCCAAGCAATTTTGGGGTTTCAAAGGCAGTGCTTGTCCTAAGTGCTTAGTTCTCTAGGGATTATTGTCCAAGACTTCAATATTCTTGAAAGTTATTGTAAATTGGTCGCAAAATTTCCACCACCATAATCTTGTGTTTTCCCTCTGTTGCACTGTTCTTGTTTTAAAGTTCAAATAAAATAAATGAAGGAAATCTATGTAGTTTCCTTAAGGTTACTTCAAAATTGTACTAAAACAACTAGCCATTTGAGATAAAGTTCAATGTTAGAATTTGATATCTGATCTGGTGATGCATTATTAACCATATATAAAAGGAATGTTTAAATTCTATTTTGTGGTCCATCTACGTTTGGCTTTGGTTTATTTTGGTCCCAATATATTTATTTTTATTTTTGTCATAACTTTAGATTTTGAAGATTTTCTAATATATCTAAAGTCTTGATGTTGAAGAAATGACAATATTATTCTTCATTTTTTACTAGTTATTATACTTCATTAGTTAAGTTGATTGGTGACTCTTAATAAATAAAACTTGGTTATTAATATATATATCCTTTGATCTCTGAAAAATCTATATCTATAATCTATAATATATTAAAAAGTTCCAATGTTGAAAAAGCAATTTTAGACCATTGTGTCCCTTTATAATATTTTAAATTTGCTAAGCATGTCACTTTTAATTTTGAATAACTTCAATCGAAGAATATGAAAATTATATGAATATGAAAAAAATATTGCTTATTTATTTCTAATAATGTATGATTTTACATTTAATTGGAATTTAAAATTATATGAATATGAAAAAATATTACTTATTTATTTCTCATAATTTATGATTTTACATTTAATTGGAATTTATAATGAAACGTAAAAGATGTTGGAATTCCAAAAGTTTTCTAACCTATCCATCCACTACATCTACATATATCAAGTTCCCGTATCTACTCATTTCTATAATAATTTAGCTACCTCCCTTAGTTGCTTCTTTTTATCTAATCTTTATTTCTTATTCTTAATTTTATATATTTAATAGTGTCATATCGTATAATGACCTAGCGCATTGAGTATCTCGATTTATAAGAGTTGAGAAGTAGTATTGTCAATAATTAGACATCATAATTAGATTTTAAAGAGTGGTTTGATCTAAAAAAACACCAGTTAGAGATATAAACACTCTTTCATAAGTTCTTTTCAAATGTAGGTATCAATCCCTCCAATAAATTTTTATAAACTATTTTACAATTAGTATTTTTATTCTAAAATTTTATGCATGGTTAATATGTTGAAATTTAATTATTACTATTTTTTATTTATTAATTTAATATGATTATTCATCAATTTGATCTCAAATCTGTTATTATCTTTATTTGAGTTTTTTTTTTTACAAAGAAAATGACATATTATTAGTAAGTATTAAATAAAAAATGAGCTAAAAAAGAATCTTTAGTGTGTATAGAAATATTTACTTTAAAATAAATAACTTTTAAGATAATTTAAAATATTGTTAATAATTAATGAATAATGTGCTTAATTTAAATTTTAAAATTATCTCTCTCGTTAATTATAAATTTAGTATAACTCATTACAATTGATGTAATAAGTTAAAAATAGACTAAAAATAAATACTATGAAAAGTAGTTTAATATAATATTATTTATTATAGGAACGTATATCTATTTATTAAATAAACACACAGATAAATATAATGTAAATTCAAATAAGTAAAATTAATTTTGAATGTGGAATTATGATAATTTATTTTTTAAAAAAGGTTGATAAGTTTACCATGCTAAAAATTAGACTAAAAATGTTTATTAAGTAAAATATAATTGTTAAAAAATTAATTTGAATATAAACATGTAAGTGTAATATTAAATTTATAAATATAAGAAATTTTAAAATGTTGAATATGAAAAGTTTGAATTTCAATTGTTTTACAATTTGTCCAATATTTAGAACTACCACTGTGTTGCATGCGGAATTTAGTTTATAGTTTGTGTTACGTTAATTTTGAGAGTAATGATTTGAAAAATTGTAATAGATTAAAACGAACATTATTTATTTTTTGTTATGTTAAATTATTAGTAAGGAAAGAGGACTAATCTTATACAATTTTAATTTCAAACATTTCAAGATGGGGTTTAACAAAAATAACATATTTAATATCAATTGAAGGAGTCAACTTGGGCATAACTCAACCAATTAAGGTACATATCACTGATCAAAAAATTGTAAGTTTAAATCTTCATTCCCACATCTTGTACTAAAATATATATAATATATATACTTATGGATTAAGGTTCGGTTATGCTAAGAAAATCTAACACTATATTGTTCTTATTATTTGTTTATAATATGAAAATAAATAAATAGATATTGTTGTGGGGGAGAAAACCTCCGCCACATGTAATTCTAGGAGCCACATAACGTGCAACAAGATCGTCCTCACGAAGCCAACAATTTACCTAATATGTGTCCAAAGGAAAGCACAAATCAATAGAGTGAGTTTCGTCAAACTCAATTGATGTCACTCAAATGATTCTCTAACCACCTTGGACTACCATCGTGCCATGCATTCGCGAGATCCTCACGTGCGGCTTCGTGCAAAGATGAATAATTGGCATCGACTATAAATGTCAGGCACTTGCACCAATAAGAGGTGTGTGAATCTGAAATCTAAAACTACAAACTACCAACTCAGCTTCTTACTAACTTGAGCATCTAAGTGCTCACTCTTCTTTTTGCATGTTTTTGTAATTAGTGGGCTCACTTCGAATTTGGACTCTCTTCGAGTTCGAGGAACATTTTGGATTCAACAGATAGATAAATAGATAGATATATATATATACACACACATAATACATATGTACAAGTCATGATTATAAAATTGATAAAAAGATATAGCAATTGAATGTTTAGAAATGTACTTATTTTAGTCCAATGGGATGAACATAAATTTGTTGCTATAGTGCAGTTAAAAATGTAAGGTTAAAATAAAATCAATATCCATATGAGTCTTAATAAAAAAATATTGTGGTGTAGATGTGAGAACCCAAATAAACTAAACTAAATATGAAAGTTAGATTAATAAATTTTTGACCACATTCTCCATAGGACACATTATTGCAATGAACATCTATTGGGGCCTTGAAAGACTGACTGAGCTTGTTTACACTATAAGAAATGTCCAACTGGGTATTTCAAGTATTGCAATGCACAAATAGTGTTGCGATAGAGAAAATAGTCTGCCATGAGTTAGTCGTCATTGAGGGAGAGTTGGGTGCCAATGATAGAGGGAGATCGACACGACTTGAGGTATTGTAGGTTTAGTTTGGAGAGTAGATCATCAATATATTTTGATTGACTAAGTAATGGACCCATAGGCAAGTGGTCAATTTGAATGCCGAGGAAGTAGCTTAATTGGTCGAGATCCTTAAGGTCAAATTGACTGTCCAACATGCGAATGAATTTATCAATGAAGGCGATGTCATTTCCTGTGAGAATAACGTCATAAACATAAATGAGAAGGAAAATAACCGTAGAGCCTGACCGAAGGTAATAAAGAGAGACATGATATTTGAAATGTTGGAAGCCCTAAGATAACAGCACAATCTTTAATTCATCATTCCATTCACATGCTTATTCTTTTGGGCCATATGTTGCCTTATTCAGTTTGCAGATGTGTAAAATCTTTATATATCGAATAGTAGGCGTGCGACGTTACTGTTCTACAACTTTAAGTTTAATAATAGTATTGTCAAGCAATAATCATTAAAATATGTACTCTTAAAGATTAGTGTATAGTTAGGATTTGAGCCATTTTTAAATATTTGTTTAAAATATTGATCAAGTGCTAGCTTACAGTTTTATTGTTGAAAAAATCATGTAAGTTAATACATCAAAAAGTATTTAATTAATTAAATAGTACATTAATAAATTAATTATCAACAATAATTTAAATGGAATATTAAAAGGTGAGATACAAAACTATAGGTAATTTCATTTCCCAATATTATGGGTAAATTCCAAAAACCACCTCTCAAGTATAGTAGTTGTTACAATTGAATCGTTTAAGTTTCAGTTGTAAAAAATTAACCCTCAAATTTTTATAAACTAAAAAAATTAAACCATTAAATTCTCAATAGTAAAAATTAAACCCTGAAGTTAACCCAAGAAAAAAAAAACAAAATGTAAGCCATCCTCTTCTTGTCCACATCTCCGGCTCCACACTCTACCACCAGCACCATCAAGCCTAGAAACTTATTCTCCTTCATCTCCCAGTCCCCATGGTGGCAGATTGCTTTCAACACATTCACACGATTCTGGGTTACTATTTTTTACAAATTCAATGTCGGAAATTTGCGATCTTTGTCCAATTTGTTTAATTGGAGTCAGAGTTTTGCATGCAGAATTCGATTTTTTGATAAGATTCAAGATCTTGGGCACCTTGAATCAATCCATCAACACATTTTTTTGGAACAAAATTTGCTTTTCTTTTTTCTGTTTCATCTCTGTTTTATCAATTGGTTACTGTTTTAAAATTAGAATTTGAGTTTACTAATTGATGGCTTCTTGCCATTTTTTATGGGAAGCGTTTCGAGTTTTGGGTTCGCTAACATTTTGTGGTTGGAATTAGATTTTCTGATATAATTTGGGCTCTCCGGCTCCATGAGAAGACCCTTGCCGATGTCAGAAATTTCTGATTAGTTTTACTCTGCATTCGCGTCGGAGAGAATGAGAGATTTCTTTCTTTTTTGTTTCTCCTTAATTTAGAGGTGCAATTTTATAACCATTCAAAGTTAAGGGATTAATTTTTAATATGAAAAGTTGGATACTAAAGTGTCACTTTTAGAAACTATTTAGAACTATTTTCTAAAAGTTGGGGACTAAAGTGTCACTTTTTGAAACTTAGGGACCAGATAAAAACTTATGCTCAAACTTAGGAACCAAAAGTGTATTTTACCCTATAGTGTTATTTAAATGAACAGTTTAAAAATGATTATTAATTCTATAATATATCTTTTATTTTCCATTAATAGATGGGTTAATATAAAATGTTAAACAATTTTTATAAAACAAAAAATTGTATAAAATTAATTTTAATTATTAATAACATTTTAAATGGTATAATATTCTATTAATAATAATTAATATACTATTTATATTTCATGTTAAAACTTATTATAATAATTATAAAAAAGATTATGTAATTAGATATAGATTCGTGTATTGTACGTGGTAACTAACTAGTATATTAAAAAGTTGCAATCTTGAAAAGGAAATTCTGGACCATTTTGTCCCTTTATAAACTTTTGTATTTACTAAGCTATGTCATTTTTAATTTTGAATAGCTTGAATCGATAAGAATGTAAAAGTTACATGAAGATGAAAAATTTTGCTTATTTATTTCAAATAATTTATGATTATACATTTAATTAAATTAGTAATAAAATTTAAAAAGATTTTGGAATCCCAAAAGTTTTCTAACCTATCCATACACTACATCTACCTATATGAAGTTTCCATATCTACTCAATGTCTACAAAAATTTAGCTCTCTCTCTTTAGTTGCTTATTTTCTAATGGCATTCGTGTCACTCATATCTATTAATTCATATCTTATAACAAAATGTGAATTAATATAACGTGGGACATTTAAATAAAAAACACAAAAAATATTTTCTTTTGGACCAAATAATATAATAGGATGATTTATGACAAAATGTGGTACCGTTTTCGAACGGGTGTTGTAGGGTGTTAATACCTTCCCTACGTTCTGTCGACTCCCGACCAAAAATTATGTTTTCATAGACCAAGTTTTTTAATTAGGTGACCAATCACACACCTCGTAGATGATTGGTGGCGACTCCAAACCCTTATCTCGAAAGATACTCGTGTCGTGAGATGTTTGGTCAAGTCCTATAACGAGCGAAACCCTCGTTTTGTGTTGCTGAGACATGCGCCTAAGGAGAAAGTCTTTGCAGGGGATGACGTCCGCCGCTCCGCGTCGCGATGACGTTGCGATAGTGTCCTATACAATAAGTTTGTATAAAGCTGGACCGAAAAATAATTAATCTCACTTTATAACACAGTTGATTGACGAGATTAATATTTCATAAGGTGACCATATGTAACTCGATCTTAATCTTGAGTGAGTTTTGGACTCCTGCCTATGAAGGACCATCTTTTAATTTGTATGGGTAAGAGTGACACGAGTTGCTGACTTAATAAACCTACCATTTTGGAGAGACGAGACCGAGTGGGGAGCCGGAAGAGCTACGCAAAATGAAATTCATTCCTTGCCCTATTTAGGGTAAGTAGATGAATTGTTCCCTTAAGTGTTGGCTCTAGGTCTTGAACAATGGGGCCCCACCCTCTCACTGGCCGGAGAAGGATTTAGTTTATGGTTGAACCATAAACAGATTGTTCATTATTGGATCAGTGGTACTTGAAGAATGAGAAGTAATTACAGGGGTAAAATGGTAATTTGACCCAACTGTAATTATGGATGACTCGTGAATGATGGTTATATCCATGGATGCAACACGTTCTACAAAGCATAAGAGTGCAACTATGGGTCTTTAGTGGAGTGCCCTATAGTTAATAGATGCTTATTAATTTAATTAATAAGTTCAATTAATTAATCTCGGGTCATTGGACCTTATAATCTGTATGTTCATTAGGTCCCCTTGCTAGCTCACAGTGGGTAAAATGAGGATTAAGATTTTTGAAAGAATTTGAAGTGTTCAAATTATGTAAGGGAATGTAGGTTAATTGTATAAGATACAATTAATACAATGTGTATATAGATACATTATAATTTTGAATTGTTGGCTTTTTGGCCCTTAATCTCGGTTAATTAATTTAATTAATTAATGTTTGGATGATAACAAACACACTTAGTATTAATTGTTTTTGGTGTGTAAGAATTATTGTTATAAAACATAAATTTATTATGAGCGTCAATAATATTATATGATTTACTGATAATACATATTTTGTTTATTGATAATTTTAGTGTTTTAAAGTGTCCACAGCGTAGAGCTCGATACGATGATTTCAACGAATTTTAAATTACCCAAATCGGAGCTCAAACGAATAAATTATGATCGAAAGAAGTTGAAAGGAAAAATATCGAGAGGATGACGTGGCGACTAAATCAATTAAGTGGACTAATGAAATAGCGACACGTGGCGAGATGTATTTACTGAAATTTGTTTTAGTTTATAAAAAAAATGGAAAAGAAAAAGATCGAGGAAAAAGAAAAGAAATGAAATGAAATTAAAAAAAAAAAGAGAGAGTGGCCGTTTGAAAAAAAAAACCAACAGGTAGGAGATGACAGGAAAAGAAAGAAATGAAAAAAAAAGAAAGAAAAAGAAATGCGTTGAAGAGCCGTTAGAGAGAAAGAAAAATATATATATTTATTATTATTATTTTTTATATTATATTTTCAAAATCAATTATTATTTTATTCAATTAAATCTCAACCTTTGATTTTCAATCATTCAAGATCTAATGGCCCAAATTCAATTTCGATTTCAAATTTATTTTCAACTTTTCCTCACCTACTTAAACCCCACTTCCTTCAACATTTTATACAACTCATTCTCTCCCAATGTTCTCTCCAAATTTCTACATTGTTAATCTCTCTTCAAAGCTTTAATTTTTGTTCTATATTCTTGAGGGAGATTTTTTATTTTAGAGATATTTGAGCTTCCAATTTTATTTCTTTTAGCCAATTTGAAGGCTTTTATTTGTAAGAATTTTTTCTTACAAATTTGTGAGCAAATATTTGTATACCCACTCTTTGAGAGAGTTTGTAAGTTTATTCTCAAATTTCCATATCCTTTGTAACGGTTGCTCTTGAGCCCGAAAAAGAGCGTTGTAACGGTTTGATCCTGAACCGTGGAAAGGATCGGGTTTCTTCTTGCTCCCGAGAAAAAAAAGAAGGCTTTATTCCGATTTGACTACTACCGTGGAAAGAGTCAAAGTTTCTTAATCGAATACCCAAGAGGCGCTTGGGGAGTGGAGTAGGTCGGTTGTTGCCGAACCACTATAAAATTTTCGGTGTCATTTTCTCTAACCCTACTCTATTTAATTTTTGCAATTAATTTTCTTTATTACAAATTGCATAAAATTAATTATTCGAATTTGTTATTCATATTTATGCTCAATGTTTATATTTGAATTATTTGGGTGGTGAAATTAATTAGGGTGTTTGTATTTCTAATTTATTGTTTAATTTGTGATAAAATTAATTGTTCCTAAAAAGTTTACTTATTTGTTTAAATTTGGGTCCACCGTAGTAAAAAGTTTATAAAGTTTAATTAAACCCTATTCACCCCCCTCTAGGGTTGTCATACCGATCCAACAATTGGTATCAGAGCACGGTTTCGCTCTTCTACAAAAATTATTTTTCAAATTTTATCTTGATACTAAGTATCTTCTTAATTTTTGAAAAATTATTTGAAAAGCTTAATTGCTAGGGCTATGACAACTTTAGATTTTCTTGAAAGTTATTGTATTGATAAACCTCCATTATTTGATGGTAAAAAATATGATCTTTGGAGACATCGTATGAAAACATTCTTGTTGTCTATTGATTTTGATATTTTGTATGTTTGTGAAAATGATGTATCTAAATTAAAATTAAGTGATGAAATGCTTTCTTTTAATGCCAAAAGCATAGATATCATATGTTGTGCTTTAGATAGAAAAATATGTGATAAAATTTTACATTTTACATATGCATATGATATTTGGAATTTTCTTGATAATATGTATAGTGTTGAAAATTCTCCTTGTACTACTAATGATTTATTTGATGTGAAGGAGAATCATAATTCTCAAAATCAAGAAAAATTCCATGAAGTGGAAAAAGAAAAATATGATCGATCCTCCTTGTGTTTGATGGCTCATTCAGACAATAGGAGCGATCTTGAAAGTGATGACAATGAGGTAATTCATAAACCTCCTTCATATGATGATGTGTTTGATGCATTTGAAAGCATGCAATGTGATTTAGAAAAAGTTAGTTCTAAATATGTTAAACTATCAAAGAAGTATAAGACATTATCCATAGAGAATAAATCTTTGATAGATGAAAATTCTTGTTTGAAAAATAGAGCTACTAATGATATGTTGTTGCATGAAAATATTGATGATTATTATGATGGGAAAAATATCTTGAATGATAGGATTAAATTTCTTGAAAAGGAAAATGAGGATCTCAAATCTTTAGCATGTGAATTAAAATTGGATTTAAATGATTTGAGAAACAAAAATGAGAAAATTGAATCTTTTTCTTTGGAGTTAAAAGATAAAATTACTAGTTTGGAAAGTGAAATTGTTATTTTAGAAACTAGCAATATATCTTTAGAAAAAGAGAAAATTTCTTTTATTGATAAAATTAAATTTCTTGAATGTGATAGTCATGAGAAAAATGATCTTTTGCATGTGCTTAAGGAAAAAGAAATGCTTGCAATTAAAGAACTTGAAATTGCAAAAGAGTCTATTAAGAAGTTGACAATAGGTAGTCAAAGATTAGATAGAATAATTGAAGTAGGCAAACCTTTTGATGATAAGAGAGGTTTAGGCTATATAGATGAATGTTCTACTCCTTCAAGTTCTAAAACTATCTTTGTTAAAGCATCACCTATTGTGCCTAAGCATAATATGTCTAATGTTGTTTCTAAAAATGCTAAATCTAGTTTTGTGCCTATATGTCATCATTGTGGTATTGAAGGGCATATTAGACCCAAGTGTTGTAAATTGAAATATGCATGAACTACTTCTTCTAGAAGAAAACTTTCTCAAATAGCAAAGTCTCACAATGCTCTAAAAGAAAATTTCCCAAAGAAAAGTAGAGTGCACAAATTTGTTGAAAGAAATAAATCATTGTATAATGTTGTTTGTTCCTCATGTGGCAAGTATGGACATAAAGCTTATTTTTGTCACTTGTCTAAATCTAAAGCTTCAAATGTAAATGCAAGTTCTAAATTTATGCCTAAGCATGGAAAGACAAATATGCATGTAGAATCAAAATTTGTACCTAAACATGCTTATGTTAGAACTAATTATATACATAGTGCTAAACTTGTGTCTAAGCATGTTCATGGAAAATCAAATTATATGCATAATGACAAATTTGTGCCTACATGTCATTTTTGTGGAGAAGGTCATACTAGGCCTAATTGCTTTAAATTGAAAAATACTCTAAGGAAGAATTTCTATAAGAAAACTATTGTGTCAAATCATTTTGTTCAAAAGAAATTCTTGCCTAATGTTGTTTGTTATTCTTGTGGCAAAATTGGTTATAAATTTCATACATGTTATTTGCCAAAATTAAATACAAATAATGTTGTAACTAATTTGAAATGGGTTCCAAAATCTATGCTTCCTAACAATGAAGGACCCAAGAAATGGGTACCAAAATCTTTTGGTTGAGTTTTATTTTTGTAGGTATGTTTCAAGAAGCAAAGGGTTGCTTTGGACTTTAAATTGAAAATAAATTTCAAACGAGCAACGTCATGGCTTGCTTGAACCTAACAAAGGAAAATTGTCTATGTGGTAACCTTTATTTTTTAGATTATTTTACTATTGATATAATTTGTTGGTATAATTATATTTTTTTTGGGCTAGAGAAGTTGAGATTAGTTTCTTGAATTTTATTTGAATCAAATGTCTTTGAGTAAATTGAGAATTTGTTTGACACTTATGTGTATTGGTCGATTATTTACGAATTAGTGAATTAATCTTTTGAAAAGTATGTGGTAGATTTTGTTGAGATTTATCCATCATCCTTGTTGCTTAATGGTTTAATATTCTTGAAATATTGTGATAAACTATTTTGAGATTTATATCCATAATATTGATGGCTTATTATTTAAAATATTGGATTATATGTCTTGGAGAAATTATTGAATATCTATTTTGGCATCATATTCGAATATTGGTTTCTAATATTTATCAAAGTTAATTTATGATTTATCAAAATATTGAAATTTTGATGTTAAGATTTATCCAAATTGCTTGATTCTTTGATAAACTTAAAGTCTTTAATTTTTGGTCCATTAGTTGCTTGTTATCCTTGTGTTTTCTTGAAAAATATTGTTATGGATGATTGATATTTTGTGTTGTGAAATATTGTTTTTGATAGGTGATGGTTATTATTTACTCTCTTTAAAGAATTTGTTTAGATGCTTTTTGGCCATAAACTATGTGCTCTCTATGAAAATTAATTTCAAAATTTTTGTTCATTATTGAAAATTGTTTGTTTTGAAATTTTGTTTGAAAAGAGTGGTTGAATTCTTTGTCATAGGGGGAGTAGCTAAGAATCAGTTTATATTCTAGTATTCCGTTAACATGTTGCTCAAAAGTGTTCAATTGATTTTTGTGATTTTTGCATTGTCTATCTTTGATTAAATTCTTTTGTAGTCAAATTAATATTTTTATGATGTCATTTGCCTATATTTAATTTGTAATTTTTTTGTGACATAAATCGGAGTATACCTATGATAAAAAACAATTGGTATCAGTGTTTGCCTATATTTAATTTGCAATACTTTTTAGGTGGTATAAATGACGATATTGTTTTGTTGTTAATTGATATCAATGTTGATTGTTCTTTATAAATTGTTTTGTTTAGCATTTGATAATTTTGGTATCTTGATTTTATTTTTGGCATATTGATGGTGTTTTAATTCTTGATGTTTAACCTTTTTAGATAAATTGATGAGTTCAATTGAGAGTATCGTTCATGTATGTGATTTATTGTGCTTAATCATAAGAATTAAAATTGCTCTCTTGGAATTATACTTGTCTTATGTCATATTTTATTGAATGAAAATTTTGTGGAATAGTTTGATAATTTGTTTAAGATAAATTGAGATCTCATGATTTGTTTTTATATATATCTATCTTGTGCAAATTGTTGAGATAATTTTTGTTTGTATCTCTTTATCTCCTTGATATTTATTGATATGTCTTTTTAAGAGGAGACTGCATATCTTTAGGGGAGTTATAATACTTGTGAATTTGATGAAATTGTTTCTACATATTGTTTTTTATTGTTAACATGTTTTTTAAAGAGTATACATAGTGATTTTGACATTGAGTATGCTGGGAGAATTTGCTAAAATTAGTTAAAGTCAATTAATCTAAAATTGCAAAAACTTTCATAAGCACCTCTATTAAGCTTGACAAAGATTAAAGGCTAAATGTGTTGACGTTAAAGCTTATTGAGGTATGTTGAAACTTTACCCCTCTTATGCTATTGTTTATCTATTTAGCGGAGTAAGTATTCATCGAATTAAAATTTGTTTTAGAATTATTTTCTTATAAGTGATGCTTCTTGATTTTTTCTTGTTAATTTTTGTTAGAAGGCATCTTGATAGGGGGAGTTTTACAAAAACTTGTGCTAAATCTCTTTTTTGTCCCTTATAAAAGGGAGTGTTAAATTGCTTCAAAAAGGGGAGCTTCCATGTTTCTTTGTTTATTTTTCTTACTTATTCCTTTTTGATTGATTCCAGAAGGGGGAGAGGTATTAAGAAAAATGAATAACCTTGTGAGAAATTGTGTTACAATTAAATTTATGTTTATCTTGATTGTGCTTCATGTTATCTCACAGGCCACTTTGATTACATTTTTCTTAAGTGGTTTGTCATCATCAAAAAGGGGGAGATTGTTGGCTTTTTGACCCTTAATCTCGGTTAATTAATTTAATTAATTAATATTTTGATGATAACAAACACACTTAGTATTAATTGTTTTTGGTGTGTAAGAATTATTGTTATAAAACATAAATTTATTATGAGCGTCAAGAATATTATATGATTTACTGATAATACATATTTTGTTTATTGATAATTTTAGTGTTTTAAAGTGTCCACAGCGTAGAGCTCGATACGATGATTTCAACGAATTTTAAATTACCCAAATCGGAGCTCAAACGAATAAATTATGATCGAAAAAAGTTGAAAGGAAAAATATCGAGAGGATGACGTGGCGACTAAATCAATTAAGTGGACCGATGAAATAGCGACACGTGGCGAGATGTATTTACTGAAATTTGTTTTAGTTTATAAAAAAAATGGAAAAGAAAAAGATCGAGGAAAAAGAAAAGAAATTAAATTAAATTAAAAAAAAAAGAGAGAAAGAGCCGTTTGAAAAAAAAAACCAACAGGCAGGAGATGACAGGAAAAGAAAGAAATGAAAAAAAAAAAGAAAAAGAAATGCGTTGAAGAGCCATTAGAGAGAAAGAAAAATATATATATTTATTATTATTATATTATATTATATTATATTTTCAAAATCAATTATTATTTTATTCAATTAAATCTCAACCTTTGATTTTCAATCATTAAAGATCTAATGGCCCAAATTCAATTTCGATTTGAAATTTATTTTCAACTTTTCCTCACCTACTTAAACCCCACTTCCTTCAACATTTTATACAACTCATTCTCTCCCAATTTTCTCTCCAAATTTCTACATTGTTAATCTGTCTTCAAAGCTTTAATTTTTGTTCTATATTCTTGAGGGAGATTTTTTATTTTAGAGATATTTGAGCTTCCAATTTTATTTCTTTTAGCCAATTTGAAGGCTTTTATTTGTAAGAATTTTTTCTTACAAATTTGTGAGCAAATATTTGTATACCCACTCTTTGAGAGAGTTTGTAAGTTTATTCTCAAATTTCCATATCCTTTGTAAGGGTTGCTCTTGAGCCCGAAAAAGAGCGTTGTAACGGTTTGATCTTGAACCGTGGAAAGGATCGGGTTTCTTCTTGCTCTCGAGAAAAAAAAGAAGGCTTTATTCCGGTTTGACTACTACCGTGGAAAGAGTCAAAGTTTCTTAATCGAATACCCAAGAGGCGCTTGGGGAGTGGAGTAGGCCGGTTGTTGCCGAACCACTATAAAATTTTCGGTGTCATTTTCTCTAACCCTACTCTATTTAATTTTTGCAATTAATTTTCTTTATTACAAATTGCATAAAATTAATTATTCGAATTTGTTATTCATATTTATGCTCAATGTTTATATTTGAATTATTTGGGTGGTGAAATTAATTAGGGTGTTTGTATTTCTAATTTATTGTTTAATTTGTGATAAAATTAATTGTTCCTAAAAAGTTTACTTATTTATTTAAATTTGGGTCCACCGTAGTAAAAAGTTTATAAAGTTTAATTAAACCCTATTCACCCCCCCTCTAGGGTTGTCATACCGATCCAACATGAATAAGATTTGAAATTAAAGTATATAATATGAGAGATTTATTTGAATAAGATTCGAATAATATTTAATGTGAATTGGATTCATATTAAAATTATAGCTTAAAATTAATTTGAATGAGATTCACATTAAAACTATAGACTATGAGAAATGTGCATTTGAATTTGATTCAAATATATGATATTTAATTATAACTAATTAATTATTAATTATTAAGTATTTAAATAATTAATTAATTAATTAATTATTTTGATTAAATTAATTATTATTTTATTTAATTTAACTAAACCACTCCCCTCGAGAAATGGTGAGGTGGAGGGTTATCTCCGCTGTATAAATGCAAGAACTCTGAATTTGAGAAAAAAAAAAGTTTTTTCTCTCACTCAAATCCCTGCAAGTTAATTTCCTCCCTTTCGAAGAGGTTTCCACACAATCGGTCCTCCCAATCTTCAAAGTAATTTTTCACATTTAGCATTTTTTTTTGTATTTTTCAAAAGGAAAAATTGAAGCACCGTTGTGGGATTCGATGTTGGATCGGTATGGCAACCCTAGAGGGGGGTGAATAGAGTTTAATTAACAAAATATAAACTTTTTAATAAATGGGCCCAATTTAAACAAAAATAATACACTTTTTGAGATATACAATTTTAACAAAGTAAGATAAAATAAATTCTAAGGCAAACAAGAGAAATTTAAAGCAAACAATCAAATTCTAAGATTAATTGCAAAAATAAATAAGAGAGAGGGTTAGAGAAATTTGACACCGGGAATTTTTATAGTGGTTCGGCACAACTGTCCTACTCCACTTCCCAAGCACTTCTTGGGTTGTAAATTGAAATTCTGACTCTTTCCACGGTAGGAATCAAACCAGTACACTGCTCTTCACAAAAGTAAAGACGATCCTCTCCACAGTGAGGATCACACCGTTACAATGAGTTGAAGATTTTGAAACACATACTTACAAACTTTCAAATAGAGTAAATATACAAATTTGAGCTCACACAAATTTCAATCCTCACAACAATAAAATTTCTCTCACAAATAAGATGGAAAGAAAAATTGAGAACTTGGAGAGATTAGCAAAATGAAAATGTTGAAGTTATGGAGGATTGAGAATAAGAGAATTGTTGTATAAATTTGAATGAGAAGTTTAGTTTAAATAGAGGGAAGAAAATGGTAATAAAAATCAAGTTTAATTTTAAACCATTAGATCTTAATCATTAAGAATGAAGGGTTGAGATAATTTTGAAAAAAAAAATTAAGAATAATATATATATATATATGTATATATATATATAATAATGATAAAATATATATATATATATATATATATATATATATATATATATATATATAAAGAGATGTGACAAGTTGATGTGACAAGTTTTTTTTAATTATATATAATAATATATATATATATATATATATATATATATATATATATATGTGTGTGTGAGAAAACGATAAAGTTTTCAATTTTTTTTCCTTTTTTTTTTTAACAAAGTTACCGTTGGTAACTTTTGTTTTTTGTTTTTGTTTTTGTTTTTTTTTATCTTTTTCTTTTCTTTTTAATATATATATATATATATATATATATATATATATATATATTTTAAAAAGAAGCTTGTCACTTGTTAGCTTACGAACTGTCCACGTCATCTTCTCGGGTATTTTTCCTTCCAATTTATTTCGATCGTAACTTCTAAAAATGTCAATAAATAAAATTAAGTTTGTTATCATCAAAACATTAATTAATTAATTAAAATTAATTACTTTGAGATTAAGGCCAAAAAGCCAACATTCGATTCCTTCAATTGGTATCAGAGCCAAGTTTGCTTTTGATTTTGCTTTGAACTGTAAAAAAAAAATGGTGGGTATTTTTCTTGCATTTGATATTTTCTAGGATTTGCAGAATAGATGTTGGTATGAGAGCCAAGTTTGCTTTTGATTTTTCTTTGAACTGTACATAAAAGAATGGTGGGTATTTTTCCAGCATTTGATGTTCTAAGGTTTGCAAAATTGATGTTTTCGGATTTTGGCATTTAAATTTACAAATTTCATTGATTTGATCAATGTAAGGGCTAGTTGTTTTAGACATTTAATTTTGTAAATCAAGTTTGTAAGTTTGTGTTGTTCGTGGCAAAGTGAAGAAGAAAGAAGAATCCTGTGAGCACAACGCTGAGATGCTGTAGCAGTAGCATCTCAGTGTTACACAGCGTTGAGATGCTATAAGAGTAGTGTCAATGCTACACAGCGTTGAGATGCTATAACAGTAGCATCTGAACAACACCAAGCAAACATGTTTTCTAGCGAGATGGGTCGTGGGAGTTGTTTTAGGTGGTTTTTTTATGTTTTACTTTGTATTAATTAAGTTAATATAATATGATTATGTTGATTTAATTAATTTTGTTTAGAATGCCAATAATTATTTTTTTATTTGATTCTTTGCTAAATATTTGCTAATAAAAAGGATGACAGTAGACAAAGTTCAATATCTTTACCAAATATGGAAAAACGTTTTTGTTCTCTCAACCATATTACAAATCATGCATTCACATCACTCGCATATATATTCTTCAAAAAATAAATCGTTTCCATATCATAGTTAAATATTGAATATATGAATATCATGCATTCATCTAGCGCTAGCATATGCGATATGCCTTCGGAGCTACATTCATTAGTTGTGCCAAAGTAAATATGGATATCATGCATGAATATGCATTGTGCATTCTGTTGGGTGTGTTGCTCTAAACTCGTAGTTTGTATTATGTAAAAATAAATGTATATTCAATAAAGTTTTATTCAATAAATTTGTTGTTGAAACATAGCATTGCATTGTCCAAATCCAATAAATTAAACATCCAAGGTTATTTTGATGTAATCGGGACAGTATATATACTGGGTATATAGTTGATATACGGGGTATATATTTGATATACCCCTGATATATGAATGGATAATGTCCCGTGAATAACCTAAAAGGTCTATAGTATATGGATAATGCTGGGTACCTTATCCTGGCAACACTATGGATACGACCCACTCTGTAAAGGTTACAGACGACTCGATCCAGGTCGTTCGTGTGGAGACATGCGAGTGAGGGTATCCTATACAATGAGATTGTATAAGACCGGACCATGAAATAGACAATCTTTAGATGTAACACCGTTAACTAATAGGTTGCTATTTCTTAGGATGACCAGGCAACTCATTCTCAATCTTGAGTGAGTTATGGACTCCTGCCCGTGAGGGCTCGTTCTTTGATCTGTATGGGTGAGAGTGGCCCGAGTCGCTGACTCAACATTCCTACCATTTTGGAGACGAGACCGAATGGGGAGTTGGGAACACAACTTCACAAGATGGAATTCACTCCTCCCCGACTTTAGGGGAGTAGATGAGTGTTCCCTTAAATGCTGACTCCGGGACTTGAACAAGGGGCCCCACCCTCATTGGCCGAGAGGGACTTCCGGTTATTGGTTGGACCATAACCGGGTTGTTCATTAGAGGAGCATTGGTGTTTAAGGTGTAAGATGTAACTCAGGGGTAAAACGGTAATTTGACCCAACTTGAGTTACGAACACTCGTGAAGGATTGACTCGTCATTAATGGTCGTATATCCATGGACACGAAAACATTCTGCAGTGAGAAGAGTGCAACTGCAGGTCTTTAGTGGAATGACCCGTAGTTAACGAATCTAGATTAACTCGGTCAATGAGTTTGACCGATTAATCTTGCATCGTTGGAGCTTCGGATATGTAGGTCCATTAGGTCCCCTTGCTAGCTCATAACGGGTAAAACGCGTATCAAGTTTTTGGAAGAATTTGAATTGTTCAAATTACTTAAGGGATTATATTTATATTGATACATTATAATATATATAGTTAATTGTAAATTAAAACTATATATTATGAGAGATATTATTTGAATGAGATTCAAATAAAATTAATATAAATAAGATTCATCTTAAAACTATAGGTTAAAAATAATGTGCATAAGATGTACATTAAAACTATAGGTTATACGAGAGAAATGTTTTAGAATATGATTCTAATTTTATAATAAATAATTAAGTGTTAATTATTTATGTATATATATATTTATTAATTATTAATTGGATTAATAATTAATTATATTTATTAATTAATTTGATTAATTAATTATTATATATTAATAATAATAATAATAATAATAATATTAACTCCCCTGCAATATTGCAGGGGAGTGGGAGGTTTTGTCACTTGGGGAGTTACCCTATGTCACCTTTCTTCTTCTTCTTCAAGTGTTGGAGAATGGGAAGAACAGGGGTTACAGAACAGAAAAGTAAAAAAACTCCCATCATTTTTCTCTCAAAATTCTCTCAATCTCTCCCTCTCTTCGATCAAGGTGCTACCACAAGCACGATCCCGAGACCCAAGAGGATAGCGAGGAAGACGTAGTGGTGGTGTTCGTGGGAAACCGTAGAAGAAAAGTTCTTCAAAGGTATTTGGTTTCCCCTGCATTTTCCTTCTTTGAAATTCAATTTTGTATCCCGAAAATCAGCAACGAAGATCCGCTTCTGCTCCGGGAATCACATCCCTTCACATTCATAGTCACATTCCATTATTTGAGCTAAAACAAGAATGAGTATCATGCATACATATTGCATCCATCTAGCTTTCAGTAGGCATATACATTATTGCATCATGTGTTGAGAGTCAACTTCGTTGGTTAAGCTAAATAAAAAATCAGATCATATGCTGTCACACAATGTCAAGTGATAAAAATAAATAGAAAATAAAATGGAGCATCATTTGTCATTCATGACATTGGGGCAATGCACATTTGTAGACGCACCCATCATTCTTTTAAACATCATTTACAATAAGTACTAGGAGTGCACATCGGTCGTTCGTATCGGTTTTTAGGTCGAAATCCCAATCGACTGACATGTTGTTGGTTTCCAAAAATGGAAACCGACCGACCGCATATATAGCATATAACCAACCGACCAAATGGTCGGTTTTTATCAAAACCGACTCTTTTTTTGTTTTTAATCAGTGTCTTATTTTTAAATATATTTTTCCTATACTTTCCTATTCCAAATTTTAACTAAAATTGATTCCAATTCAATTTCTAATCAAATGCAAATTTCATACAAAATAAAAAATAATCTTAATCCAAAAAATTCAATATTCACGATAATCCAATTTCAAAATAGTCTAATAAAAAATAAAACCTATTTTAATTTCTTATACAATGCAAAATCCATACAAAAAAAAAACACTTCTAATCAAAATTCAAAAATCAATAGTAGTCCAAAAGTCCATATTCAAATTAAAAATAGAGTTCAAAGCATATTCAAATTAAAAATAGAGTTTAAATTCCAAGTCCATATTCAAAATAGAGTCCAAAGTTCAAGTGGTAAAAGTACTAACAACTTAGAAAATAGAAATACCAACAAAAGTCTAACACATCTTCAAGTCTTAGTCTTCCACAAAGTCACAAACAATTACATTGAAACTTTTGTAAGATCTTGAACGTGTTCAATGTTCTTTTTCTCATCCATAACGACTCTGAATCCTATAAAATTAGATGAAATAAAAAAAAAATAAACAATGTTAGAATTGAATAGAAAAAAGATTTAGAAAAATGAAAAAAAAAAGTAGAATCAATACCTTCTTTAAGTATTGAATCTTCATCTAAGTATTTCTGAATATCAACATTTACCAACTCGGAATTTAACCAATTCTAAGAATCAACATAAGAGCTTCAAATGTTTTTGGAGCCAATGAACAACGTGAAAAGTCAACTACACGTCTTCCAATACTGAAAGTCGACTCAGTGGAGACCGGAATCGCCAAAATATCTCTACTAATTTGGCTAAGAATCTCAAATCAACAACTATTCTGCTTCCACCATCGAAGTATGTCAAAATTACTATCATTCTTAGCAAGAGATTCTAACAAGTACACATTGATCTCTGACTCGTTATTATGAGTTGTAGTCTCTTTGGTTGAGAAACCAGAACCCAAATCATAACCCTCATCAAAATTTGTATCCAAGTCCATGCTTGTATTATTGGTACGTGGAGCAAGAATTGATGTACTACCACTACCACTTGCACTACTATAAGACACTAATATCTAACAAAGAGACGCCTTAAAACATACTCCACATTATCTGTCATGCTTTTAGCTCATTCAGATCCTAACTTGTTGAAACAATATGACAAAATTTCAACTTATACCGTGTCCAACACAATCGCAACATACAACAAAACATTGGTCTTCTCACTATTCCCCCAATACTTATCAAATTTAGCTTGCATGCTCTTAGCCATATTACAAAGAATTGAATTTCCCTGCTTCATTGAATTAAAACGTATGCAATTTTGAACTGTACTAATCTCATAATAAATCAAATTGTATGTGGCATACAAAGATCCAGAAATTTTCAAAGTGACATCGTAAAAGACTTTAAAAAATCTAACCAACGTCCTAGCATTCGCCCAATCCTCCTTACTAGGCCGTAATTCACGCACATAAGCAGGTTCTTCATCCTCTAATCTACTAAAAGCTTTTTCAAACTTTGTAGCTGCATGAAGCATCATATATGTAGAGTTCCATCTAGTAGCAACGTCAAGACAAACAACAGTCTTATAAGATATCTTAACAATTTCAGCACACATCCTAAATTTCAAAGCACGTGTAGGAGACGATCTCACAAATCTCACAGCATTGCGAATATTACTAATGCAAACATTATGATCCTTCAAAGCATCACACACAATAAGATTTAATATGTGCGTGCAACATTTAACATGCATATATTCACCCTCAAATAACAACCCCTCACTAAATCTCTTGATAAAATCTGCAACAGCAGTATCATTTGAACTGACATTGTCAACAATCAAAGTTATAACTCTTTCAATCCCCCATTCCTCCAATTTTTTCTCAATAGTCCTACCAATGGTATCTCCTTTATAATTCTCAATTGGACTAAAACTAAGAATCCTCTTATGCAATTTCCAATTAGAATCAATGAAATGAGTAGTCAGTACCATATAGTTTATATTTTGTCCAGAAGTCCAACAATTGATAGTGAGAGAAACGTTATAATTTTTTGTCTTAAACATGTCTTTCAAACGTTGTTTCTCACTAAGATATATCTTCAAAACATCTCTAGCCATAGTCATTCGAGATGGAACAACAGACCTAGGCTCAAGCAGACCTATTGATAAATCTTCGGAAACCCTTACCCTCCACAAACCTAAAAGGCAATTCATCTATAATGATCATCTCAACTAAAGCTTTTCTACAACTCTCCAAATCAAATGAATCACAAACAAGTTTTGAATCAGATTCCAAAACACTACGAACAGGTTCTTGATTTTTGAAAGCTAATAATTTTTGGGTAGAATCTCTCTTCTTCTGGTAAGGGTATTTCTTGCAATTTTATATGTGAAATTTTACGGATCTCGTCCTATTATCCTGAGGATGACATGCATACATATTCCCACAATATTTGCATTTAGCTTGAGGATTAGAAGGATCACCTTTCAATTTCTCAAAATGATCCCACCTATACTTTTGATATTCTGCTTACGCTTCCTTCTTTTCGGACTTGAAGAACAATCTGACACTGGATCTAGATCTATGTTGATAGTACCAACTTTCTTCTCACCTGTCATACCACTTGGATGTTCTGATGTATTCATATTAACTCTGCAAAATATATAACAATTTTGTTAACAAGTGAGGTGAACAACCAAACTAAAAGAACTAATGTATTTTCAGTACACTGAAATCACTCTAAAAAAACACTGAAATGAGAAATCAGTTTAAATAAAAAGTTAATAAAAAAACACACTTTAATCGAAGTTTAAATAAAAAGTAAATTAGAAAACATACTGAAATCACTTCAAAACCTAGAAAACACACTCAAATCACACTTAAACACACTGAAATGAGAAATCAATTTAAATACAAAGTTAATCTAAATAACACACTGAAATCACTTAAAAAAAACTTTTTTCATTACTTCTACCGAAACAAACTTTGAAAATAGAAAAACTTTGAAAACACACAGATTTACAAATATAATTTTAGAAGTCAAATAAAGAACATCAAATCACTAAAAAATAGAAAAACTTACTCTTCTGAACTCGAATCCAGTTTGAAAATGGAGGTCCTTGATGGGAGGTGCAAAATCCGCTAATGGGCCGACGGCTGTGGGACTACATCGCGACGGGGGTTGGGTCACGACAAGTGATGGATGAGGTGACGAGGCTGTTGGTTATGAAAGAAAATGAAACTAAGATGATTTATGAAAGAAAACGAAACTAAGATGATTTATGAAAGGAAACTCGAATCCGGCGAGAAAAGAGAGAGAATAAAAGAGAAATAATCACCAATGGGCGATAGACGATGAGACGTCACGGCGGTGGGCGGCGCGACGGAGGAGAATGAGAGTGTAAGGGCGATGTGGCAGCGGCAGCAACAACGAAGCTGGTGCCGATGGTGTGGGCTTGGGCTAAGGGAGAGATTGATAAGCCTTGATTAAAGTCTAAAAGGAATAGATTTGCATGCTTAGTTAAGGATTATTTAGGATGAAAAGTGTGTGATCATGCATCTATCTTAGATTAAATGTGCATTTTTTTGTGATTAAGGACTTGAACATTCAGTTATCAGTAAATGAAGGTTAATTGGTGTAAATATGTTGGTTTTTTAGAGAAAAGTGAAGATTAGTGATCACAATGCGTCATGTATATCGCATGTCCAAAATTTCCAGCTTACTAGAAGAATGTGCCAGCCAAATTACTTTGAAAGTTTCAGCTTCACAATGCTTCAGCCACATTTAGATTAACAAAACGTGGATCTCCATGCTTTTGTTCTTCATTTCTACTTTGTTATCAACTTTATTTTTTAAGTTTTGTTCTTCAATTAATTTTTCTGCAATTACTCTTGTTTATTTTGTTGCAATTCAAAATTTTCCATTTTGTACTTTCTTTCCAATTCTAATTAAAATACATTCTTTTGCTATCTTCTCTTGTGTTTCTATTTCTTTAACTTCCATGAGTAGCTAAATTGTTTCTTCAACCCTCGTACGATTGATTTAGTTAATATATTTTAAATTACATCTATCAGTGAGCACGTCGTATTACGCTTCTTTGACTTATCTTGATTAATACAATTTATCTAGTTGATTTTCTTGTTGGTTAGTTGTTAAATCACATTAGTTTGATTTTAATTCTGAAAAGGTTAGAGTCAAACAGATTTCATCAAGGTAAACGGGAAGGTACTTAGAAATAAGAACTAAAACAAGATCCTAAACATAGGCTCTCTTACCCGTTAAACGTAAGTTGAGATTTGATTTATTTAGCATTCTAGAGCTGCATAGACATATGTAAATGCTAGCCTAAGCTTCTAAACAAACCAAAAGTGGTATTCCGGAGTTGAACCAGTTTGCATAAATCAAGCATAATTACGGGCACACTTGGTAGGTGTAATTCATCTCTTTAGAACTAAATCTTAGTAGGGGCGTTGGCTTTTTAATCCTTGTGTTTTTAAATCGTGTTTCCCAACATATTCACCAATTTTTTTATCCCAAACCCGATTGTTCATTCAAGCAGTTTAAAAATTTATTTTTAAAAGAAAACTAGTCCCTGAGGAGACGAATTTAGAATACTTCCATATTATTACTTGTGATGGTGCGCACTTGCACTTATCCTCTAGTTATTAAGCAGAGGTGCAACAGAGATGAAGTCGAGGGAGAGAGAGAGATGAAAGTGAAAGACAAGGCAGGGAGGCAGCTGCTTCAAAGTTTGATTGCAAAATAGTAAACCTAACCCTAAGATACTAACATTATTATAATATATTATACATATAAATAATATAATTTTTTTAAACACCTATATTTTTGTCGGGTCGGTCGGTTTTAAGGGATTTTTTTCGGCCAACCAACCGACCGACCGCCCCTATATTTTCAAAACCGACCAACCGACCCTATTTTGGTCTGTCGGGTCGGTTTTACCCACACTAATGTGCACCCCTAATAAGTACTGCATACTACCATTGGAAGTTTGCATTTGCATGAACACGTGGTTTTCGTTAGTCTCATCGTAATGCGTCAAGTGCGCATCTCATGCATTTAGGCAAGTTTAGGAGGATTTGTGAACTCTGCACTAAGGTCAAGAACTTTCTAATAAATCAAATAACTTCAGCTTTTTTCGGGAAATTGGATTTTAATATGTTGGAGGTGGTTTTCTACCTCATTGTGGCACATCTTTATTGAAAGAGAAAAAGACGCGTGACTTTAAGTCTGTAAAGCCTTTTATCACATCGATATTTCGACTGTCTACCGAGCTGATGCCCGTTATGGCTGAATCGACCAAGATCTCTTTTGGTCCCATTCCCATTCTTTGTTTGAACTGACCTATATGTATCTTGCTTAGCCATATATTCCGACAAATTCCACGACAGCACGCCATGATTCACGCTTACCTTAAAGAGCCGTTGAAGCCTTTTTGGGAATCCTGTCAGAAACCTTGTCTATATGTAGAAACCATTTGCCTCTATCCCAAGTACGCGAACACTGTATTTTCTCTCGAATATAGTTCGAATTCTTCTTAACTTTGGCGTCGGAGTGTTTTCTCTTGTAGGTCTCCTGCTCAGCACGTTTCAGCTCATCCTCAAGGTTATCCTTCCGTCCGAGCCGAGTTCGCGAGCTTGGTCATTTTTGTGATAAAAGATTTAACTTCGATTAAATCGAACTCGATCCATAGTCGAGGTCGAAGCCTGTATTAAAATCAGGTCCCTCATTTTATCTTTCAGTTAAATAGAACCAGATCCAAGTTGAGGTCGAAGTCTGTGTTAAAGCCATGTCGTTGCATCTTATCTTCGGTTAAATCAAACCTGATCTAAATCGAGGTCGAAGCCTGTGTTAAAGCCAGATCTTTTGCATTTTATCTTTCGGTTAAATTGAACCCGATCCAAGTCAAGGTCGAAGCCTGTGTTAAAGCCAGTTTCGTCATTTTATCTTTCGGTTAAATCGAACCCGATCCATAGCTGAGGTCGAAGCCGGTGTTAAAGCCAGGTCCGTTGCATCTTATCATTGGTTAAATTGAGCCCGATCCAAGTTGAGGTCGAAGCTTGTGTTAAAGGTAGGTCCGTCATTTTATCTTTTGATTTAATCGAACCTCGATCTAAGTCGGGGTCAAAGCCTGTGTTAAAGCCAGGTCTGTTGCATCTTATCTTTGGTTAAATGGAATCCGATCCAAATCGAGGTCGAAGAATGTGTTAAAGCTAGGTGCTTTGCATTTTATCTTCGGTTAAATCGAACCCGACCCATAGTCGAGGTCAAAGACTATGTTAAAGCCAAGTCAATTGCATCTTATCTTTGGTTAAATCGAATCCAATCCAAATCAAGGTCAAAGCTTGTATTAAAGCCAGGTCTGTTGTATTTTATCGTTTGATTAAATCAAACCTGATCCAAGTTGAGGTCGAAGCCTGTGTTAATTCAAGGTACGTTGAATTTTTTCTTTTGGTTAAATCAAACCCGATCCAAGATCGAGGTCGAAGCCTGTGTTAAAGCTAGGTTCGTTGAATTTTTCTTTTGGTTAAATCGTACTAGATTCAAGATCGAGGTTAAAACCTATGTCAAGTACAGGTTATTCGCATGCTGAGATCTCGCCTACTGTCAAGCTGGGTTCATCTCTATCTTGCCTTGTTTGAATAAAATTTTCGCCTCCCAAATATTGTCCTTTTGCATTTGTCTATCCTTTTAATTCTCCAAGAACACACAAAGGGGGCAAGCTGCCAGCTAAATTTTAATGATTTTTTATTTTTTATTTTAATATTTTTGTTTAAAAACGAAAGAAAAAGAAAAACTAAAGTTTACTTTATTATTGTTTTAAGGTAAATTTTTATTAAATTAAAAAATTTCTTAAAAAAAAGTTTACCATCTCTATCTTGCCTTGTTTGAATAATTTTTTCTAAATAAATTTCTTTAAAAAAAAAAGAGAAAAATTTTTTAACATAAATTTTATTTTACACTGCAAAGTGGTAAAAAAGTGGTGAATTTTAAAATAAAAGCTTTTTAAAATTTTCTTCTTGGAAAATGGTAAAAATCTTGTTTTGGTTTTTAAAATAAATGTCTTTAAATTAGTAAATTGAGTTTTTTTTAAATGGGAAAAATCTTTTTTTAAGGAAAACCTTAAAAGTAAAGTTTCAAAAAAATGTAAATGGAAGGTTTTAAAAGAAAATAAGACTTTGTTTTAAAATGAAAAAAATTAATTCTTTTTAAAAATAAATTTTGTTTTAAGATAAATTGAATTTCAAATTGCAAAGTAAAAAGTTTGATTTTTAAAATAAAAGATTCGTTTAAATGATTTTTAAAATAAGGTTTTGTTTTCAAATAAAAATCTAGTTTACATCCTTAAATGTTGCCATAGTGGCAACACTACTAGAATTTGGGGTTTTTATGACGTAAATGAAAAGTAAAGCACTATTGAAAGTTCAATAAAAATGTCGTAAAAGGTTAAAAACACGTTTTTGGCCGATAAAAATGGAGATTTCCAGATTTTTGTCCTTTAACCGTCATGAAAAGTGTGACAAAAAATTTGTTTTTAATGACATTTTCTAAACGTCACTTAGGGTCGGTGCATTTTTGGAGGGAAAAGACGGAGTTTTCCAAAATTTTAACTTTTCGTGACGTTTTTCTAACTATCACAAAATGTTGAAAGAAAACACGTTTTTCGTGACATTTAATAAACGTCACGAAATGGAGAGGCGCATTTTTGGCAGGAACATACGAGAAGCTTAGTATTTGTGGCTTTTTCATGATGTTTAAAAAAGTCACAAAAAGTTATTTTTCGTGACGTTTAAGAATCGTCATGAAAAGATGAGGTTTATTTTTGACAGGAAAACTAGATTTCTTTTGGCTTTTCATGACGTTTAAAAAATGTCACGAAAAGTTGGAAATCTAAACTTATCGTGATGTTTAAGAAAACGTCATAATAAGTTTAGGCTTGTTTTTCATAGGAAAACTAGATGTTTTCTCTTCTCCCCTTTCTCTCCATGTCAATCTTCTTCCCCTATTCTCTTCTTATCCTATTCTCTCTAAAAAAATCACCAACACCGCCACCAATTTTTTATATTTTACTTTTATCATTTTAATATTTTCACCAAAACTTTCTACTCTCTAGGTTTTCTCTTCTCTCGTATGTTGTTGTTGGCCTTTTCATCGTCGCCCTCATGTTGCCGTGGGTTCGCATGGGTTTGTTCGCCATAGAAGTTGTGGGTAGTAGACTCGGAAGCCTTGGGTTGTGGTCGTTGGTAGTTGATGTGAAGGTGGTTGTTCTGTGGCTGTGGGTAGCAATCTTGAAACCGTTGTGGCTGTTTGTTGGCTATGGGTATTAGATTTGAAGTTAGGGAAGCTGTTTGGTGGTCAGATCTTCTCAGATCTATTCGTTTGTTTAGATTTGAGTCGTTTCTATGAGTTTTTTTTATCAATCCCACCTACTTCTTTGGTTCCATAGTTTTCTTTGGAAACTATTATTGTCACTAATTTTAATTTTTGTAACATGGGTTTCTCTTTTGTTTTTTGTTCATATTATTAACAGCGAGATTCAGATCCCTCAAGGTTTCAAACAACAGATTCAAATTCTCAAAGGGAGGATTCAAAAGCTAGGTTCGTTATTTTGTCCCCTCCATAATGATATGATTTGAATTATTGGTCACTGGACTATAGTTAAAACGCCCCTAAAGTATCTTAGGAGAATGAACGGTTGTATGCTTGTGTATGGAGCTAAGGATTTGATCATTACATGATACACCGCCTCTGATTTCCTAGCTAATGAGGATTCTAGGAAATCCACATCAGGATCAGTGTTCACTCTTAATAGAGGAACTATAGTTTGGCGGAGCATTAAGTAAGGATGCATTGCAGATTCTACAATGGAATCTGAATATGTAGCTGCTTGTGAAGGTGCTAAAGAAATTGTATGGCTTGGAAGTTCTTGACAGATTTGGAAGTCATTCCAAACATGTTCTTACCAATCACACTTTATTGTGATAATAATGGTGTCGTGACAAACTAAAAAGAACCTCGAAGCCACAAGATAGTCAAGAAAATAGAGAGGAAATATCACTTGATAAAGGGAAATTGTGCAAGGAGGGAACATGATCGTCACAAAGATTGCGTCGGAGCACAAAATTGTTGATCCATTTACAAAGGTCCTCATGGTTAAAGTATTTGAGGGTCATCTAGAGATTCTAAGTACGAGATATGCATCACCTTGTCTAGGGCAAGTGGGAGATGTTTTACTAGGTATAGTATATGCGCTAGTTTATTTTATTGATTTGTACATCACACTAGATTTACGTCAAGTGAGAGATTGTTCAGTTTTGTGCATTAAATCATGGCTAAATTATGAACAAATTATTTATTCAATAAAATAATAGTTATTTTATTTGCGTAACTCAAAATTCAGTAAATAAACACCAAAGGTTATTTTATGTAGTGTGAACAGTATGTTGTCGACATACAGGTGGATCATGTTCCAATAATAACCTAACAGGTCTATAGTATATAGATAAGGTTGGATACCTTATCTTGGTGACACTATGAATACGATCCACTTTGTAATAATTACAAACGATTTGATCCAAATCATTATTGTGGAGACATGTGAGTAGGGGTATCCTATACAATGAGTTTGTATAAGAATAGAGTATGAAATAATTAGTTTCACTTCATAACACCGTTGATTGACGAGATTAATATTTCATAAGGTGACCATATGTAATTCGATCTTAATCCTGAGCGAATTATGAACTCCTACCTATGAAAGATCGTCTTTTGATTTATATAGGTGAGAGTGACACGAGTTGCCGACTCAATAAGCCTACAATTTTGGAGTCGAGGCTGAGTGGGGAGTTAGGAACATAGCTACGCAAGATGGAATTCACTACTTGCCCTATTTAGGGTAAGTAGATGAGTTGTTCCCTTAAGTGCTGACTCTAAGTCTTGAACAATGGGACCCACCTTCTCACTGGCCCTAGAGGGATTTAGTTTATGGTTGAACCATAAACAGATTGTTCATTATAGGATCAGTTGTACTTGAAGAATAAGAGGTAATTACAGGGGTAAAACGATAATTTGACCCAATTGTAATTACGCATGACTCGTGAATGATTGACTTGCTTGTAATATTTATATCCATTGATGCAACATGTTCTACAGTGCATAAGAGTGCAGCTATGAGTCTTTAGTGGAGTACCCATAGCTTATGAATGTTGGTTGATTTAATCAATGAGTTTAATTAATTTAATTTCGGGTCATTGGAGCTCGTAATCTATAAGTCTATTAGATCCCCTTGCTAGCTCACAATGAGTAAAACGAAGATCAAGATTTTTTAAAGAATTTGAAGTGTTTAAATTATATAAGGGAAAGTAGGTTAATTGTATAAGATACAATTAATACAATGTGTATATAGATATATTATCCTTTTTAATAAGATTTGAAATTTAACTATAAAATATGAGAGACTTATTTGAATAAGATTAAAATAATAATTCATGTGAATTAAATTGATATTAAAATTATAATTTATAATTAATTTGAATCAGATACACATTAAAATTATGGTTACCGAAGACGTGCATTTGAATTTGATTCAAATATATTATATCTAATTAAAGTAAATAAATTATTTAATTTAATTTAATTTAACCACTACTCTGGATTTTTGCAAGAGAGTGGAGGGAAGGGTGAGGTGGGGGGGGGGGGGGTGGTTATTGACCAGTTATATATTGGCTAAATCTGTCCCTGAACTCCTTAATTCGTTGGATATATATTGTGCAATTGTTTGAAACGATTTCTTGTTAACATACTAGCTATAAGTCACATTTGAGATTTAGAACATTTGTCCGTGAGTTGGAGGCATAGTGTTTGACCAAAGTATTCCAGATTTCCTTTGAAATTTCACAACCAACGACAAAAGCAAGAGTCGTGGATGATAAAGTCGCATTAATCAAGGTCATCGGAGCATAATCGTTAGCGATCTAGTCTTTATCGGCTAGATTTGGCTGCGACAGAGATGAAGTTAGAAATGAGGATGACTCCAGAGACCAAGAATGTGTTACACAAAGAAGACAGTTTTCTGTAACGCCCCGCGTTACTCAGGTTAGTTTACCCTCGAGTCTCGGGGCCTCCTTTCTTAGAAATTTATTTTTTATTTAATTTAATTGTTCCATTTCATTTTATTTCGAGCTGCTGCGGTAATTGTTATGAGTGTTGACGTGTACTTACGGATCCAATTATTGTTTAACGAAGAAATTGTTTTCTCTACAATTGTTCTGGTTCGTTGGGCCCAAATTAAGTATCTAGGTAAGTGGGTCTTCCTTGTTTTAAAACAAGAGGGAAAAGGAAAAACCCTAGCCCAAGTGGGTCCCTTCTTTGTAAAAACAAAAGAAAGGTAAGGAGAAAACCCTAGCCCCCAAAACCCCTCCCATTCGTGAAGCACCTCTCCCCCCCCCCCCCCCCGTTTTAGTTTTCGTTTTTTTCTCCTACCGGCGCCTCAACCCTCCCTGAAGCACTCGACGGACGGTGACCTCCGACGTAGCGGCTACCTTCTCCGGTTGACAGCAGCAGACGGCGCGGCAGGCGACTCCGGGCAGTGGCGGTGCACGGTGTCGGGCAGCAACGGGTGCGCGGGTGTCGGGCAGCAGCGGTGCGCCGACGTCGGGCAGCAGCTGTGCGTGGGTGTCGGGCAGCAGCGGTGGTGCGCGGGTGTCGGGCAGCAGCGGTGGTGCGCGGATTCCGGTAGCAGCGGGTCGTGGCGCGGGTCCTTGCTGCACACAGCGTCGTGGGTATCGTTTTGGTGAGTTTTTACTGCTAAATTAGTCTGGACAACAGCAGTTTCCGATCTCGGCGCCTACCCATAACCATTAGAGACTCGATATATGCAACCCACATTTATTCGAGTTAGGCCTGAGTTACCCGCACCTATACGAAGTCGATTTTTGAGGTAATGGACATTACAAGAGCTCTTAGAATGAATTTAGACGGCTGGAAATTTTGTATTAATTATTTCGTTTGTCTATTGTTGGTTAGATGGTGAATTGACGCAAGATATAGGAGCATAGCAGTGTGTAAGTAGCACCAGGGGGTGAGTGCGTGCGTTATTTAGTGTTAATGGAATACTTTTGTGCTGATTTTTAGTTAAATAATTTATTACGTGCATATAGAAATTGTTAGTCTTGGTTTTGGGAACTCCTAGTGATTTTTGTTGAGTTACGTGTTACTATTTTTATTGTTAGACATTATGAGAATGCATGGTTTCTTATCGTTGAAGGGGACTGGTCAGTTCTAATTATTGTGGTTGGGAGTAATTGGCCTATGATGTTTGTAAACATGTCGGAGATGAAATGCACGTGTTGATAGCCTGTTATTTGGTTTTATATTGTTTTTGTTGGAAGCAGTTGTGTTAGTATTTTGTTTGGTACGATGAAAAGCATGCTGGTAAATTGTGCTGTGAATTTAAATGTGGAAGACTTACTTACAGGTTGTCTTGGGAGGATTAGTGGGAATTGTCAAGAGTGATGGGGTGGGTTAGTGATTCGTTAACCTGTGGGTTGTCTGAAGTGAAAATGCATACTAGTCGCTTGGTTATTCAAAGCCTTGAGGGGATGCCTTGGGGATAAATGGCAAGGCCGAACATCAGGTTTCTATAGAGAAGTATTGGGGTCTTGGGGATAAATGTCAAGAACCAATACGCCGGGTAGTCATCGGTACCTTGGGGATAAATGTCAAGGACTGGTGCACAGTTCAAGACCTTGGGGATAAATGGCAAGGCCGAACATCAAGTTTCTGTAGAGAAGAATTAGGGTCTTGGGGATAAATGTCAAGGGCCAATACGACTCGAAGAGTTAGACTTGGAGGACTAACGTAAAGTGATGCTTATGAGTAACAGTTCAAGGCCTTGGGGATAAATGGCAAGGTTGAACACCAAACGTGTAGAGGGAGGTCGGTATCTTGGGGATAAATGTCAAGAGCCGTTACGCCTCGAAGAGTTAGACTTGGAGTACCAACATAGGGTGTAGAGCGAGTGCTAGCTTAAGTGGGGCAGTCGCTAGTGAGTTGTGGAGTTGGAGTCCCGGCAATCCCGACGTTAGGCCGCTTGTACGGTAAGTTTAATATGATGTTATCATTCCTTGCTGCCTATATGTTGTTTCTGCTATTGTTTTGATGTGGTTGTGATTACGAGCATGCTGTTGTGTTTAGTTAGGGAGGGCTACTTACGGAGTATTTTATGTACTCACCCCCCCCTCCTCTACCTTATTTGTTTCAGGTGTGAATAGGGCTGACCGTGGTGATGACGTGGAGGAGGTTTGACTGAGGAGGGATCACTAGCTGTGTTGGTTAGGATAGTGAATAATGTCGTGCATTGCAGACATCGTTAAAATCTTATTGCTATGAAATAACAGGGGAATTAGACATTGGGTTAACTCATAGGACACTTTCTTTTATTGTCTTACGGATATTTTTACTATTCGAACTACTGATGTATTTTGGATTACTAGACAAAACGATTATTTTCTTTTGATTGGATTCCTGACCACTAAGGCGGGTATTATTTTCTGGACATATCATTTTTGTGTACCTCCATTTTGTATGTTGCATTAAGAGAACATTACATTTTTCGTTACCTTAAATAAGAGGGTTCAGTAAGTGTTATAGGGCCGTTACCTCGTTAAATGTATCAGAAATTCGGGTCTTTACAGTTGGTATCAGAGCCGAAACGTTCCTGTAGACTGACCTAGTAACTAGGGTACGTAGGAGTAGTGATCCCGATCGGCCTCCTTGTCATCACTAGGTATGCCTCATGCTTGCTCTTGTGAACTTATACTTTCCCCATGAATTGCCTTTGCGTTTAATTCTTTTCTCATCAGTTAAATTTGCAGCTCGGTTTCGTTAGGCGTAGGGCGGTCACTGAGTATACTAGCTAGAATGTAGCTGACCTTGCACTTATGTGGGAGTTTCGACTGCCATATTACTGTTGGGCTTTTTGTAGAGTAACGTGCTAACGTCGTGATTGATTGCTGTGCTCTTTCATCCAGACAATGCCACCCCGTCGTAGTATGAGGCTGCGTGCAGACGTCGACCCGGCTCCCGGAGGTGAGAATGTGGCGGACCCACCACCCCCTCCTGCTGGTGATCAGGCAGGGGTAGTTCCTCCATTTCCTCTTGCAGCAGCTCAGGAGCGGGTAAATCCCCTAGTCCCCCTGGCAGTTCCCTAGGTAAACCCACAGTTGGCGTTGCTTGTGGAGGCATTGCAGGCTCTGATCAATAAGTCAGCGGGGGTTGGCGATGCACAAACTCAGCCACCTCGACACTTTCATGCTCCCCAGAGCGAGCCTCAATTCATCAAGGATTTTAAGCGTTACGGACCCCCTACCTTTGACGGGGGAAGTGAGAAAGCGACAGCAGCAGAAGAGTGGGTCAGAGAGTTGGAAGCCCTTTACGCGTACCTAGGTTGCGAGGACCAATTCAAGGATAAGGGTGCGGTTTTTATGTTGAGGGGCCAGGCTCTGAATTGGTGGGACTCAGTAGCAGAGGCAGAGGATCATGCTAGTGTACCAGTTCCGTGGGCAAGATTCAAGGACTTGTTGTATGACTACTATTACCCGGAGACCGTGAAAGATATGAAAGAGGCAGAATTCCTCCATCTCATCCAAGGAACCTTAACGGTGGCACAGTATGAAAGGAAGTTTACGGAGCTCTCTCGTTTTGCTCGGGAATTAATTCCCACTGAAGCAATGAAGATCAAGAAGTTTGTTAAGGGCGTGCGCAAGGGAATAAGAGGACCAGTGGACCTTCAGCGACCCGTCACCTATGCTGAAGCAGTTAGGGGCGCATTAACTATGGATAAGGATGTCTCCAGCAGGGTCCAACCTCTGGTGGAAGTCGGATCATCTTTAGGTTTGAAAAGGAAGGTCCCTCCGGCTTATGCCGACCAGCCATTTAGACCCCAGCGCCCGGCTCAGCAACAGGGCACGCCACCAGTGTGCCCCTTCTGCCAGAGAAGACATGTGGGGCAGTGTTGGACGGGAACTAAGGGTTGCTTCAGGTGCGGAAGGGAGGGGCATTTTGCAAGAGAATGTTCTATGTCGGCCGCGAATACTCAGAGGCTAGGCCAGAGGGCTGCCCCAATAGTTTCGATGCAGGGAGGTAATCAGAGGGCTCGTGTCTTCGTACTTACCCGCAAGGAAGCTGTGGATGCCGAAACCGTTGTCACAGGTACTTCTTTCTCGCTTGGGGTTTTCCTTTTTGTTTTATTTGGGGTATTGCGTGCGCGGTTTATGACTTTACCTTTGAATTATCTCCCAGGTACGGTCTTAGTCCATAATGTGCCTGCTTATGTATTGTTTGACTCGAGATCGAGTCACACCTTCATCTCTAGTGCGTTTGTTCGTCAGGCAACCCTCGAACTAGAGCCGTTAGGGTTTCTGTTGTCAGTTTCTACACCTTCAGGGTCAGTTTTGATTGCTAGTCAAATGATGAGAGCAGGTGAGTTATCTTTTGACAATCAGACCCTAAAGGCAAGATTGATCCAACTGGACATGCGGGATTTTGACGTCATATTGGGCATGGATTGGCTAGCTACCAACCAAGCCAACATTAATTGCTCGAGGAGGGAAGTCTCTTTCCAACTACTTTCGGGTCGGAGCTTTACGTTTAAAGGAGTTACGGGTGGAGTTCCAAAGGCAGTCTCGGCGTTGAAGGCAAGGTGCCTTTTACAGAATGGTGCCTGGGGATATTTGGCCAGTGTCGTTGACATTAGTGTTACTCCACCCAGCATCGACTCCGTCCACGTGGTCAAAGAGTTTCCAGATGTGTTCCCTGAAGACCTTCCGGGGCTACCTCCTGTCCGTGAACTGGACTTTTGCATCGACTTATTACCCGAGACAACCCCTATCTCGAAGGTACCGTACCACATGGCTCCAACGAAAATTAAGGAGCTCAAGGCTCAGCTAGAAGAGCTCTTAGACAAGGGCTTCATTCGCCCGAGCGTGTCTCCTTGGGGTGCTCCAGTGCTTTTTGTGAAGAAGAAGAAGGACGGATCTATGCAACTTTGCGTCGATTACCGAGAGTTGAACAAGGTGACAACGAAGAATAGATACCCCCTTCCTCGCATCGATGATCTCTTTGACCAACTAAAATGAGTGAGGGTGTTCTCGAAGATAGACCTACGATCGGGGTACCACCAGTTGAGAATTAAGGACGCCGACATACCAAGGACAGCCTTCAGGACCAGGTATGGGCATTTTGAGTTTACTGTAATGTCTTTCGGACTCACTAATGCCCCTGCGGCATTCATGGATCTCATGAATCGAGTTTTTAAGGAATTTTTGGACCTGTTTGTGATCGTATTTATCGACGACATTTTAATTTACTCCAAGACAGAGGAACATCACGAAGGACATATGCGACAGGTCCTTACCACCTTGAGGGGGAATAGCTTGTATGCGAAGTTCTCAAAATGCGAGTTTTGGTTGGATAAGGTGGCCTTCTTTGGCCACATAGTCACCAGGGAAGGTATTGTCGTGGACCCGACCAAAGTAGAGGCGGTCAGTGGTTGGCCAAAGCCTCGCACAGTGACCGAAATCCGTAGTGTTTTCGGGCTAGCTGGCTATTACAGGAGGTTCGTCCAAGATTTCTCCCGGTTGGCGGCGCCCTTGACTCAGTTGACCCGTAAGAATGCCACTTTCGCTTGGAGCGATGGGTGCGAGAAAAGTTTTCAAGAACTAAAGAAGCGTTTGGTCACGGCCCTGGTACTAACAGTACCGGATGGGACGGGAGGTTTAGTGGTGTACAGTGACGCTTCGCGGAGAAGTTTGGGTTGCGTTCTGATGCAACATGGGAAAGTCATAGCCTATACCTCGCGGCAGTTAAAGGTACACGAGCTTAATTACCCCACCCATGATTTGGAGCTTGCGGCGGTAGTGTTTGCCCTGAAGCTATGAAGACACTACCTATATGGGGAAAGGATTCAAATTTTCACCGACCACCAAAGTTTGAAATATTTCTTCACTCAGAAAGAACTTAACCTAAGGCAGAGGAGGTGGTTAGAACTGGTAAAGGACTATGACTGTGAGATCAACTACCATCCGGGTAAGGCGAACGTGGTGGCCGATGCACTCAGTAGGAGGGCAACGAGCATAACACCTCCGATAGTGCCTCGTAGACCAGTACTAGACGAGTTGGATCGTTCTGAGGTGGAGTTAGCGGTGGAAGATGTCTCAGCAGTGTTAGTTCGACTCTCGATTGAACCCACTTTAAGACAGCGGGTCATCGCTGCACAGAGGGGAGATCCCAGCCTGAGCAAGGGTTTCAGTATGGTGGATCAAGGGGATTTTTCTCTTTCTGGAGATACGACCCTGCTTTATCAGGGGAGACTGTGTGTGCCAAGAGACTTCTCTTTAAGGAAGAACTTATTAACCGAGGCTCATAGTACCCCGTTCTCGGTGCATCCTGGGAGCACCAAAATGTATAGGGATCTTAAGAAGCACTATTGGTGGCACAACATGAAGCGCGAAATTGCCCAGTTTGTTAGTAAATGTCTGACGTGTCAACAGGTGAAGGCCTCAAGGTAAAGACGTGCTGGGTTGCTGCAACCTCTGAGTGTACCTGTGTGGAAATGGGATGACGTAGCCATGGACTTCATTACAGGGTTGTCGAGGACGGCTAAAGGTTTCACAGTGATCTGGGTGATTGTGGATCGCTTAACAAAGTCTGTGCATTTCATACCAGGCAAGGCCACTTTTTCAGTAGAAAGGTGGGCGGAATTGTATATGCAAGAGATAGTTAGACTCCATGGCATACCAGCATCCATCGTGTCAGATCGGGACCCCCACTTCACGTCAACTTTTTGGCGAAGTTTGCATAAAGCACTTGGGACGCAACTCAATTTCAGTACGGCATTCCATCCCCAGACCGATGGCCAGACTGAGCGTCTGAATCAGATTTTGGAGGATATGTTGAGGGCTTGCATACTGGACTTCGGTGGTTCTTGAGACAAATACCTGTTCTTAACGGAGTTTGCCTACAATAACAGTTATCAGTCGACCATTGCCATGGCCCCATATGAAGCTTTGTATGGGAGGAAGTGTAGGTCGCCGGTGCATTGGGACGAGGTCGGTGAGAGGGTCCTGTTGGGACCAGAGTTGGTGCAGGAGACTAATGGCGCCATCCAAAGGATTAGGGCAAAAATGCAGACGGCTCAGAGCAGACAGAAAGTTACGCTGATGTTAGGCGAAGAGCATTGGAGTTTGACGTCGGCGACCACGTTTTTCTTTGTGTGGCACCGGTGAAGGGAGTCCTACGTTTTGGTAAGAAGGGAAACTCAGCCCAAGATTTATTGGTCCTTTTGAGATCTTGGAGCGCATCGGCCCAGTCGCTTACCGGTTGGCCTTGCCACCGTCGTTGAGTGCAGTGCATAACGTGTTCCACGTGTCCATGCTGAGGAAGTATATCCATGACCCTTCACACGTCTTGGATTATGAACCACTGCAGGTAGATGAAACCTTGTGTTATAAGGAGGTACCCATTGAGATCATAGCAAGAGAGACCAAGATGCTGCGGAATCGGGCTATTGACTTGGTGAAGGTCTTGTGGAGGAATCACCCAGTGGATGAAGCTACTTGGGAAAGGGAAGACGAGATTACAGCCCGATACCCTGAATTATTCGAACGACGAACTTTCGAGGACGAAAGTTTCTAAAGGGGGGAAGTCTGTAACGCCCCGCATTACTCAGGTTAGTTTACCCTCGAGTCTCGGGGCCTCCTTTCTTAGAAATTTCTTTTTTATTTAATTTAATTGTTCCATTTCATTTTATTTCGAGCTGCTGCGGTAATTGTTATGAGTGTTGACGTGTACTTACGGATCTAATTATTGTTTAACGAGGAAATTGTTTTCTCTACAATTGTTCTGGTTCGTTGGGCCCAAATTAAGTATCTAGGTAAGTGGGCCTTCCTTGTTTTAAAACAAGAGGGAAAAGGAAAAACCCTAGCCCAAGTGGGTCCCTTCTTTGTAAAAACAAAAGAAAGGTAAGGAGAAAACCCTAGCCCCCAAAACCCTTCCCATTCGTGAAGCACCTCCCCCCCCTGTTTTAGTTTTCGTTTTTTTCTCCTACCGGCGCCTCAACCCTCCCTGAAGCACTCGACGGACGGTGACCTCCGACGTAGCGGCTACCTTCTCCGGTTGACAGCAGCAGACGGCGCGGCAGGCGACTCCGGGCAGTGGCGGTGCACGGTGTCGGGCAGCAACGGGTGCGCGGGTGTCGGGCAGCAGCGGTGCGTGGGCATCGGGCAACAGCGGTGGTGCGCGGATTCCGGTAGCAGCGGGTCGTGGCGCGGGTCCTTGCTGCACACAGCGTCGTGGGTATCGTTTTGGTGAGTTTTTACTGCTAAATTAGTCCGGACAGCAGCTGTTTCCGATCTCGGCGCCTACCCATAACCATTAGAGGCTCGATATACGCAACCCACATTTATTCGAGTTAGGCCTGAGTTACCCGCACCTATACGAAGTCGATTTTTGCGGTAATGGACATTACAAGAGCTCTTAGAATGAATTTAGACGGCTGGAAATTTTGTATTAATTATTTCGTTTGTCTATTGTTGGTTAGGTGGTGAATTGACGCAAGATATAGGAGTATAGCAGTGTGTAAGTAGCACCAGGGGGTGATTGCGTGCGTTATTTAGTGTTAATGGAATAGTTTTGTGCTGATTTTTAGTTAAATAATTTATTACGTGCATATAGAAATTGTTAGTCTTGGTTTTGGGAACTCCTAGTGATTTTTGTTGAGTTACGTGTTACTATTTTTATTGTTAGACATTATGAGAATGCATGGTTTCTTATCGTTGAAGGGGACTGGTCAGTTCTAATTATTGTGGTTGGGAGTAATTGGCCTATGACGATTGTAAACATGTCGGAGATGAAATGCACGTGTTGATAGCCTGTTATTTTGTTTTATATTGTTTATGTTGGAAGCGGTTGTGTTAGTGTTTTGTTTGGTACGATGAAAAGCATGCTGGTAAATTATGCTGTGAATTTAAATGTGGAAGACTTACTTACAGGTTGTCTTGGGAGGATTAGTGGGAATTGTCAAGAGTGATGGGGTGGGTTAGTGATTCGTTAACCTGTGGGTTGTCTGAAGTGAAAATGCATACTAGTCGCTTGGTTATTCAAAGCCTTGAGGGGATGCCTTGGGGATAAATGGCAAGGCCGAACATCAGGTTTCTATAGAGGAGTATTGGGGTCTTGGGAATAAATGTCAAGAACCAATATGCCGGGTAGTCATCGGTACCTTGGGGATAAATGTCAAGGACTGGTGCACAGTTCAAGGCCTTGGGGATAAATGGCAAGGCCGAACATCAAGTTTCTGTAGAGAAGTATTGGGGTCTTGGGGATAAATGTCAAGGGCCAATACGACTCGAAGAGTTAGACTTGGAGGACTAACGTAAAGTGATGCTTATGAGTAACAGTTCAAGGCCTTGGGGATAAATGGCAAGGTTGAACACCAAGCGTGTAGAGGGAGGTAGGTATCTTGGGGATAAATGTCAAGAGCCGTTACGCCTCGAAGAGTTAGACTTGGAGTACCAACATAGGGTGTAGAGCGAGTGCTAGCTTAAGTGGGGCAGTGGCTAGTGAGTTGTGGGGTTGGAGTCCCGGCAATGCCGGCGTTAGGCCGCTTGTACGGTAAGGTTAATATGATGTTATCATTCCTTACTGCCTATCTGTTGTTTCTGCTATTGTTTTGATGTGGTTGTGATTACGAGCATGCTGTTGTGTTTAGTTAGGGAGGGCTACTTACGGAGTATTTTATGTACTCACCCCCCCTACCTCATTTGTTTCAGGTGTGAACAGGGCTGACCGTGGTGATGACGTGGAGGAGGTTTGACTGAGGAGGGATCATTAGCTGTGTTGGTTAGGATAGTGAATAATGTCGTGCATTGCAGACATCGTTAAAATCTTATTGCTATGAAATAACAGGGGAATTAGACATTGGGTTAACTCATAGGACACTTTCTTTTATTGTCTTACGGATATTTTTACTATTCGAACTACTGATGTATTTTGGATTACTAGACAAAACGATTATTTTCTTTTGATTGGATTCCTGACCACTGAGGCGGGTATTATTTTATGGACATATCATTTTTGTGTACCTCCATTTTGTATGTTGCATTAAGAGAACATTACATTTTTTGTTACCTTAAATAAGAGGGTTCAGTAAGTGTTATAGGGCCGTTACCTCGTTAAACGTATCAGAAATTCGGGTCTTTACAGTTTTGGCACAGAGCCATCAATAAACCCGAAAAGCTTGTATGCTTTATGTAGGGATGCCAATTGAAACTTCTACATTGATGCTAGGATTCTTGTAGATCGGTTCTCTCTACTCCACGCACCAACTTGAATATTTCAAGACCAAATACTTGCAAAACCGAACAAGAAACCCTAACCCGGTGTGACTTTAGTCACACTGGTTCCGATGCCTAAGTTAGCAAAAGGAAAGATCACTTAAACAAGGGAGAGACTTGAAAGTGTAGTTTTGGCTTACCTTCAAGGGGTAACCCCCTTCTCTATTTATGGTCGATTTGCCCCCCTAGGGTTTCTGAGGACGTCAACCCTAGGTTGGATATTCGTGGACTTTGGGCTAGGATACTTCCAGCGTCAATAGAGGAACGGGTACAGGGGCTCGGCTTTAGGACCAGAATGTCATACGCTTGAAACAAGGACCAAGAGGGAAGAGGAGAGCGCTGAGGGCCGAAGGCATCGGCGCCAAGGTGGGGTCGGCCCCTTGGTGGGCAGACCTCCGTGCCTTGGGCCGGCTCTGTTTGTCAATGGACCCGATTGCTCTTCTTGATGTCTTGGTTTGACTCTGTTTGTCGATGGTCCCGATTATCCTTCCTGATGCAGCCCAATCTTCTACCATATTGCTCCTTACATAACAGTTGCTCCCACTCTCAAAACTGAATATGAAATTTGTGATCATGATGAAATTCATGTTTTGAGAGTATTCGTTATCCATGGTTGCTACAAGGCTTGTTTTGCAAAGTAGTTCATATGCGTCATTAGTACCGAATTCTTAGCTGACGCAAAGGTTCCTAATTTACTAAGCTTCTACCAAAAACTTTTGTATCCAATTTTCGGATTTAAAAGCCCCGTTTTTTTGTTACTAGTTGTGTACCGACTTGTCTCGTGAATTGGAAGTCTTTCCGATTTTCATGTTTTGTCGAATTGCTTGGTTATGATCAAGTCTCTAGGACCGTGGGATCTAACTTTAGCAGAGCTAGTGTCGAAGTTTTTGGATTTCCAACCTGTTTGGCATTCGTCAAATGGTTTTATATTCTGACCTTATTTGCCTGCCTTTGTTTTGACCATGCTGAGCCTTTTTCTGTCTTGCTTCTTGGTCTGTCCCTTCTTGAGTTTCTTCACCAGTGTAGACATTTACGCACAAAGCCCCCTACTTAAGAGAGTTGTTTTCACATAAACATAATGAAGGGATGTGATTCCCGGAGCGGAAACGGATTTTCGTTGCTGAATTTCGGGATACAAAATCAAATTACAAAGTAGGAAATACAAGGGAAATTCCAAACCTTTGAAGAACGTTTCTTTAGTGAATTCCCCTCGAACACCAGCACCGGATCTTCCTCGCTATCCTCTTGGGTCTCGGGATCGTGCTTGTTGTAGCACCTTGATCGAAGAGAGGGAGAAATTGAGAGAATTTTTTAGAGAAATCGTTGGGAGTTTTTTTTTTCCTTTTGTTCTGTAACAACTATTTTTCACCTTCTCCAACACTTGGACAAGAAGAAGAAGGGTCACAACACCTCCCACCCCCCTGCAATTTTGCAGGGAGTTAATATTAATAATAATATTATTATTAATATTAATATATATATATATAATATATAATAATAATTAAAATATATATAATAATTAATATATATATATATATAATTAATATATATATATAATTAATTAATCAAATTAATTAATTATTAATCCAATTAATAATTAATATATATATATATATACATAAATAATTAACACTTAATTATTTATTATAAAATTAGAATCATATTCTAAAACATTTCTCTCGTATAACCTATAGTTTTAATGTACATCTTATGTACATTATTTTTAACCTATAGTTTTAATATGAATCTTATTCATATTAATTTTATTTGAATCTCATTCAAATAATATCTCTCATAATATATAGTTTTAATTTACAATTAACTATATATATTATAATGTATCAATATACATATAATTCCTTAAGTAATTTGAACAATTCAAATTCTTCCAAAAAATTTGATCCTCGTTTTACCCATTATGAGCTAGCAAGGGGACCTAATGGACCTACAGATCCGAAACTCCAACGATGCAAGATTAATCGGTCAAACTCATTGACCGAGTTAATCTAGATTCGTTAACTACGGGTCATTCCACTAAAAACCCGCAGTTGCACTCTTCTCACTGTAGAATGTTTTCATGTCCAGGGATATACGACCATTAACGACGAGTCAATCCTTCATGAGTGTTCGTAACTCAAGTTGGGTCAAATTATCGTTTTACCCCTGAGTTACATCTTACTCCTTAAACACCACTGCTCCTCTAATGAACAACTCGGTTTGGTCCAACCAATAACCGGAAGTCCCTCTCGGCCAATGAGAGGGTGGGGCCCCTTGTTCAAGTCTCCGAGTCAGCATTTAAGGGAACACTCATCTACTCCCCTAAAGTCGGGGAGAAGTGAATTCCATCTTGTGAAGTTATGTTCCCAGCTCCCCATTCGGTCTCGTCTCCAAAATGGTAGGAATGTTGAGTCGGCGACTCGGGCCACTCTCACCCATACAGATCAAAGAACGAGCCCTCACGGGCAGAAGTCCATAACTCACTCAGGATTGAGAATGAGTTGCCTGGTCATCCTAAGAAATAGCAACCTATTAGTTAACGGTGTTACATCTAAAGATTGCCTATTTCGTGGTCCGGTCTTATACAAACTCATTATATAGGATACCCCCATTCGGATGTCTCCACACGAACGGCCTGGATCGAGTCGTCTGTAACCTTTACAGAGTGGGCCGTATCCATAGTGTTGCCAGGATAAGGTACCCAGCCTTATCCATATACTATAGACCCTTTAGGTTATTCACGGGACATTATCCATTCATATATCAGGGGTATATCATATATATACCCCGTATATCAACTATATACCCCGTATATCAACTATATACCCAGTATATATACTGTTCCGATTACATCAAAAATAACCTTGGATGTTTAGTTTATTGGATTTTGGACAATGCAAAGCTATGATTCAACAACAAATTTATTGAATAAAACTTTATTAAATAGACATTTGTTTTTACAAAATACAAACTACGAGTTTAGGGCAACACACCCAACACATAAGTACTCAAGTATCATGTTAAATGGCGTAAACTTTCATTAAAACGAAAATTGTTTTAATATAATAAAATAACCAATCGTTTGATATAAACAAGTGCAACAGTCACTCATAAAATAAATGGAACACGTCACCAATCTAGTGGTAGTATTTCTTGAGATGCGGTGCGTGCCATGGATGAGGTAGGACTTTTCCATGTGAATCTTCGAACGCGTAGGTGCCTGTCCGAACCAATTTGGTGACCTTGTATGGGCCCTCCCATGTCTGTCCGAGAACCCCGCTGGTCGAGTCTTTGGTATTAGGCATGACTTTCCTTAAGACTAAGTCGCCTTCTCTGAAGCTATGCTTCTTAACTTTTGAGTCGTAATATCGAGCGATCCAATTTTTGTACTCGGCCATTCGTAGTCGTGCTACCTCTCGATGTTCCTCTAGTAGATCGAGGTTAAGTTGCATAGACTCGTCGTTTTCAAGTAGACTGAATCATTCTACACTTGGAGAAGGAAGTCTGATTTCCACCGGTACTACTGCCTCAGAACAAAACGATAATGAAAATGGTGTTTCACTAGTTGATGTCTAGGGTGTTGTTCTGTAGGCCCATAGTCCACTGGAACATTCTTCTACCCACTGCCCTTTAAGCTTCTCTAATCTGGTTTTCAGAGTTCTTTTGATTATCTTGTTAATTGCTTCGACATGGCCGTTAGCTTGCGAGTGTGTTGGCGAATAGCAGATGTGCTTGATACCCAATTCTTGGCAGAAGTCCCGAAAAGCTGCGTTGTCAAATTGTTTTCCATTATCACTAGTAATGGTGTAAGGTATCCCAAAGTGGTAAATTATGCTTCTCCAAATAAAGTCGATGATCTTCTTCTCGGTGATTGTCGCTAGGGCTTTAGCTTATGTCCATTTGGTGAAATAATCAACTACTACCACTGCAAACTTGGTCTGATCTTTTCCTTGTGGGAGGGGCCCTATGAGGTCTGTTCCCTATTGGGCAAATGGCCAGGGACTCATTATGTTGGTTAATGGCTCTGGTGGCTGCCTAGGCACTGTTGCGAACCGCTGACATTTGTCACATTTCCTTATGAACTGTGTTGCATCACTTAGCATGGTCGGCCAGTAATACCCCTATCGGATGATTTTGCGGTTCAGGGACCGTGCCCCATAATGGTTACCAAAAATTCCTTCATGTATCTCCTTCATAACATAGTCGGCATCTTTTGGCACTAAACATTTTAAAAGTGGCAAAGAGTAGCTTCTCTTATACAGGCTTCCATCTCTTAGCACATACCTAGCTGCTCGCTGTTGGAGTTGTTGGGCCTCTATCCTTTCATCAGGCAGGGTCCCGTCCCTTAAATACTCGATGAAAGGGTTCATCTAGTTCTTCTCAGGTTGATCTGGTTCGTCTATATGCATCACTTCCTGAACCTCTATGCTCGGCTCGGGTAAAATTTCTACTGGTACAGTTCTTCCCAGGTTGGTTTCATAGGCCACCGCCAGTCATGCTAATGCATCTGCGTTGACATTCTGAGTACGTGGAATCTGCCGGATCTCATATTTTGAGAATTGGCCGAGCTAGTCTCTTACCCAGGAAAGGTACCTCGCCATCTGTGGTTCTCTGGTTTGGAATTCCTCTTTCACCTGACTCACAATCAACTGTGAATCACTAAGTATTAATATGTTCGTGACTTGGATATACCTGAATACTCTCAATCCCGCTAGTAGAGCTTCATACTCAGCCTCGTTGTTGGAGGCGTGGAAACTAAATCACAGCGCATATTCGAAGCTCTTCCTATTTAGGGAAACTAGCAGAAGTCTCGCCCCGCAGCCTTTGAAGTTTGAGGACCCATCTATGTATAAGGTCCAGGGCTGCTTTGCTTCATCAACCTGTGGGACGATGCTACATACTTGATGCTCTACCGGTGTTAACTCTACTATGAAGTCTGCTACGGCTTGCCCCTTCATTGCAGTTCTTGGCTTGTAGTGGATGTCGTATTCGCCGAGTTCCACAATCCATTTTACTAGTCAGCCAGAAGTCTCTGGCCTTTGCAGAATCTGCCGTAGACGGAAGTTGGTGAGGACGGTTATCTTGTGGGCTTGGAAATACGGGTGTAATCTCCAAGCTGAGGTAACTAATGCCAATTCCAGCTTTTCCATTTGAGGGTATCTAACTTCGGCATCTGCCATTACTTTGCTCGTGTAGTAGATTGGAGACTATCGCCCGTTTTCCTCCTATATCAACGTCGAACTTACCGCGATGTCGGATACGGCTAGGTACAGGTAGAGTTCATCTCCCGCGACTGGTTTGGAGAGGAGCGGGGTTGCCCCAGGTATTGCTTTAACTCCCTGAACGCTGTCTCACACTCTTCAGTGCATTCAAATTGTCCTTTTTTCCTTTGAACTTTAAAGAATAACAAGCACTTGTCGGTTGAGCGACTGACAAACCTGTTGAGTGTCGCTATCTTCCCGTTAAGCCCTTGTACTTGCTTTAAATTTCTAGGGGGACTCATCTCCAACACAGCTTTGATTTTATCTGGGTTGGCTTTAATTCCCCGTTTCTGTACCAAGAACTCAAGGAATTTTCCTGAGGTCATCCCAAACGTGCACTTGCTGGGATTCAACTTCATCTTGTATTTCCTCAAAACCCCAAATGCTTTTGCCAGAGTTGCTTCATGTTGATTGTTTTTCCAGCTTTTTACTAACATATTATCTACGTAGACCTCCATGTTTCTACCAATCAATGTTGCAAACATTTGGTTTACCATTCGATGGTAAGTCGCGCCTGCATTCTTTAACCCAAAAGGCATTACTGTGTAGCAATATAGACCTCGATTTGTGACAAAGGAGGTCTTCTCCTAATCCGGTAGATGCATCTTAATCTGATTATATCCGGAGTAGGCATCCATGAAACTCAATCTGTCATGTCCAGCGGTGGCGTCGACTAGTTGATCTATACGAGGTAAAGGAAAATAATCATTTGGGCAAGCTTTGTTTAGGTCCGTAAAGTCGATGCACATTTGCCATTTGCCTTTGGCTTCCTTACCAGGACCACGTCGGATATCCATTAGGGGTAATGGACCTCCCAAATAAGACCCGCTTTTTGTAGTTCTTCCACCTGTTCAGCCATGATCATGTTTCTTTCCTGGTTGAAAGCGCGACGCTTCTACTTTACTGGTTTACAATTCTCGTCGACATTGAGTCGGTGGACCATGACTCCTCGATCGATTCCGAGCATATCCTTATATGACTATGCGAATACATCAGCGTTGCTTCTGAGGAAACTTATGAGGCTCGCTCTCTCCTTACTCCCCAACATGGTTCCAATGCTGACCGTCGTTCATCGGATGTAAAGGGGATGGATTCCAGCTCTTCTGCCATCTCTCCCCTGTCGAAGGTGGCCGGATTTGGTAGCTGATCAGGGCTCGAACATATCTCTCCCGAGCCGTCGACTGCCCTATCCTCGGGTGTTAAGGGTATGGATTCTACACTATTGACCTTCAGGGTTTGTATCAACTCGTTTCATTCCGACCTTCCTCGGATTTGGGCTTCGTCTCGATTCTTGGCTTGTATCGTTTCCTCAGACGGCACCAAATGTTGATGCTGGAATTCTGGTAGACCGGTTCTCTCCGCTCCACGCACCAACTTGAATATTTCGGGACCAAATACCTACAAAACGGAATAAGAAACCCTAACCCAGTGTAACTTTAGTCACATTAGCTCCGATGCCTAAGTTAGCAAAAGGAGAGATCACTTAACCAAGTGAGAGACTTGAAAGTATAGTTTTGGCTTACCTTCAGGGGGTGACCCTTTTCCCTATTTATAGTCGAGTTGTCCCCTAAGGTTTCTCAGGATGTCAACCCTAGGTTGGATATTCGTGGGCTTTGGGCCAGGATACTTGCAGCGTCGATAGAGGAAAGGGTACAGGAGCTTGACTTTGGGGCCAGAACATCATACGCTTGAAACAAGGACTGGGAGGGAAGAAGAGAGCGCCGAGGGCCAAAGGGGTCGGCGTCGAAGTGGGGTCGTCCTCTTGGTGGGTCGGCCTCCGTGCCCTGTGCCGGCTCTGCTTGTCAATGGACCCGATTCCCCTTCTTGATGTCTTGGTCCGACTCTGTTTGTTGATGATCCTGGTTGTCCTTTCTGATGTAGCCCAATCTTCTACCATATTGCTCTCTACATAACATTCTACAATACAAAATTGGAATAATCAAGAAGTATAGAAACTAGGTTGTTGATATGAAAACGTGGAACCATAATACACATGTTTATAGGCCTTATACATCAACATATAACAAAAGTCTTAACCACGTAACTTCATATTCATAACAGAATTAAAACAAACGCACTAAAACTAACATTATAATCTTATGAGTTTTTAAGATACACATACAAAAATCTATGTTTGTCGATGTATAAGGCACTTCTCAAGACTATTGATTTTCCTGGTTTCCAGGTGTTAATTCCACGTCTCACTTTCAAGTTGTTGGCTAAAACGTTCATCACCTATTTCTAACACCTCGATGGGTAAAATTATACAAAAACTTACCTAGAAAATGATTTCGTGTTGAGATATTCATAAATGAATTAAATTTACCCAATCGATCAACTTAAGCTTTTGGGTTGAGTGGTGGTTTATTCAACCATAACATGGTATCAGAGCGAGAGATCCTGTAATTGAACCTAAATATGTAGATTCAAAAAGCAAGATTAGTAATGGATTCTTTTATCGTAGTTATTAAACCTTATACCGTCCAGATTCTTCCTACCATGGTTAAAACATGCTTCTCAAAGGTTACCTAAAATAAACGATTTAATATATAGCTCAACCACAAGGTTAATATTGGACCATAATCATCTCAATCATGTTAACAAACTTCATCAGGCTTTGTATGGTCTTAAGCAAGCACCGTGCGCTTGGTAGGACAAACTTAAGGAAACTCTTCTCATGTGCGGTTTTGTAAATACCAAGTCAAATGCCTCATGATGTTTTCTTCGAGGTGCCCAATTCTTCATTTTTTGTTCTTATATATGTTGATGACCTTATAGGGACTAGCAGCTACACTAAGACACTTACTTTATTGTTTGGCATTTGAATATTTTGTTTAATCTTAAAAACCTTCGGTGATCTTTTAGTTTTGAATGAACCGATACGACATCCGAATAAGAGGGATCTTGAGATCTTGGAAGCATGGTTAAGAAAGACTTAAATTAATTTAAGTTACTACCTATACTAACTAAGGTGCACCTTCTTTTTCGGTAGCTCGCTAATAAGAATTCTAAAGTTAAGCGTGTTTGACATAGAGCAATCTTGCATTAGGTGACCTAGCTCCTAATTGGTTTACTATGGGCCTGGGGCATTACAGAAGTTCGAGTTATTCAACTACTTGTCATAGGTCTTTGCTCGGTGTAGTATAACTCTAAGTTATTCTAGTACGGTACTGCTGGCCTAATTCTCTTAAATTTGCTTTAGAAGAAGGAGATTTGTTTTTAGAGCTCAATATGTTATTATCTCCACCACCAGCTTCATTATTGCCATAGACCACCACCACCATCCATTATTGAATTCTCAACTTTAGCGCTCAAGTTTTCTAATAGCCTTACGAACGATAAAATAAGGAATATTCTATGTGCAATTTCAGTTTTCCTTTTTTTTTTGTCCTTTTAATTACTATATAATTTTGCCAATTTGGAAGGCCTGAGTTCTAATCCTTTTGTTTTTTTATTTTACGTTTTAGTTGTTTTAAAATCAATACATATTTGACAAATCAAGCATTGTTCAGCGGTCATTCAAAGGTATAATAAGCAAGATTTCAAACTTTTGGTTAAAAGTTCAGCTTTTTCACTAAAAAATTATTTTTCGTGTATGTTTCAATTTTTATGTCAAAACAAAGTTTTAAGAACTAAAAAGAGTAAATTTTCAAAAAATAATAATAAAAATAGCCAATAAATAAAAAATGATAGTAATAAGCAACTTTAATTTTTTAGGTTAAGAAAGGAAAATATCATCAAATAGGTATATATGTATAATATTATATATTTTCATCTTTTGTAATATTGTTGTTACAATAATGAATACTTCTGTTTAACCCTCGAATCTCGAAAACACATCATTGCATCAACTTAATTACAAGGGAGAGTATCCAAAGGAAGATGTCCGAGTAAAAGGTCGGATAATAACCGAGCTGAACATTCAGTCAAGTTGGACATCTAGCTGAATGGTTTATTCCACTATTTACGTCATGACAGTCTAACTGCTCCCCCACTCAATATGCAGATTCCATATTTTTACCGAGTGGGAACCGTCTAATTCAAATGAGGAGCCAAACTCCTCAACGGTTATTTCCTCTCTCCATCTATAAATACCGCAAGACGAATGGAGATGGGTATGCAAAAAAACTAATTTGATACACTTTTCCATTATCTTATTCAGCACAGAGACTAATTTGATCGTCGGAGTGCTAACTGGTTTTTGCATGTTCTAATCCAAGAGTGTTCCCGAAGATCTATTGTGATTATCGATTTTTCGGTAAGAACAACTTCTATGATTGAAAACCTATACTCCTGTATCAAATAGTAAAGAAAAATAAAACATGTAGATAAATGTGATGAAAAAATGCATTATTATTATTATTTTGTAAAGGATGAAATTGAATTATTGAATGATATTTAATGGTGGACATATTCATCATAAAGATATGACTGTTTATTTGGAACCATGGATCACATCAAAGATGCTCATCTTTTCTTTTTGCTTATGTTCTTTTTTTCCTTTTTCCTTTTTTGTTTTTCTTTTATTTTGTTTTTTTGTTCTTGTTCTTGTTTTTATTTTTATTTTTATTTATTTTGTGTGATCTTACAAATATCCAGCAATATTTCAATTCCAACTAATTTCCCATTAGTGACAGTACTACTGTTAGCCTGTGGCAAAAAATCAAGGAGGTTGGCGAGTCTCTGTCTTCAGAATTTAGTATCGTGAGTCAAATACTTTTTCCTTAAAACAATAAAAAATTGAAATGTTTTTGAGAATTTTCTCTCTCTGAAAATAACTTCAGAGGAGACCATGTGAATGGCAAGGGGTTGGAATGTAATTTCACTCGATAAAATGTTTTGATCAATCAAAAAATAAAACTATAGATACAATTTCCTAAATGAATGCTACATAACTTCTTTCAACTACAAAACGTTTTATTCAATTGTAAATCAGAGCATAGTGCGGGTTAAAGGTACCTATATCTAGCTAAAAGATCCTGAATTCGAATTTCCATTTTATTGTACTAAAAAAGAAAAAAAAACTTGATTCTATTAAGTTATGTAATTATTATCTTTAGTCAACATTCGAATTAATAATCAATTAACGTAGAAAACCTCACCAATTAAGACCTTACCCAAAGGTTACTTTTTTGGTTTAAAAGTACTTTTGGTACTTGGATTTTATTAATTTTATATTTTGATTTTGATCCTTCATATTGACTCACTTTTTATCTTCGACTTTTTAACATTTTAAATGTCAATTTTTCTCGTATATAGTCTATACATAAAAATGTGTCAAAATTTATTAAAAATGTTGTTGGAGGGTAAAAATAGGCGTGCAGCATGGAGAGCTAGGAAATATCAATATGTTAAAATCTTTTTCCGGAACCTCAAAGACAAGATATGGCCGACCTTGAAACTCGACCAAAACATCTTGGCCTGCAAAGTTCCATCAAACTTCATTTGGACGAAGGTAATGTCATACTCCGAACTTAGGATCCGACAGATCGGTTTTGTGCAACTGATTTCCCAACGGCATAAATGAACGATCAGACGTCGTTATCACCTCACTCCCTATAAATAGAACCATTCATAACTTATCTCAAGTATGTAATTCAACCTCGGCTTAAGACCATAGATCAGTCCCTTATTGACTTGAATGTCAGAGTGTTTACTTTCTTTATGCAAATTTTCCTCACCAAACTCACTCCAAAGTTCGGTCCTACCAAATCTTAGCACTCCTTAAGCTAGGTTGGAAGTCGCCCTAAACAAATGTAATGCAACCCGCTCTTGATATATATGTCTAACCTATATTATTACTTTTACACTAAAGACTAAATTAGAAAATAATCAAAATTGGCTTACTAAAATTAAGATTTTGAAGGTTAAGAGATAGAAAAATAAATATATAAAGTAGATGAAAACTTAAAAAATATGAAATAGATAAAACTCCAATCATCAAACTCATATTTAAAAACACACGGATTTTAGCCTTACCCCAAATGGCTAGAGGATCTTTCCAATCTTCTCGACCTTGAGGTTATTAAAATTTAATTCAGGTTTTAAAAAGAGTCACAACTTCTTATTGATTCTAAATATAACATTTCTCAGTATGTCTTAATATTACATTGATCTTTTAAGTTTGACTTGGATTATTTTATTTTTATAGAATTTCAAACTTTGAATTATATTCCAAAAACCCGTTTACTATTTGTCTAAATACCTAAAAAAAAAACGCAAATATATATATATATATATATAGTTCAACGATTATCGGAGATCCAACCTTTAATTTTAAGATCAAGATAACTACCATTTTATTCATCGAAAATACTCGATCCGATCCTTAAAATAGATAAATACATATACAATACAAAGTAAGTGAGACATCTCAACTTTATTTCACAACCCTGGTAAGTACCAACACTTCAAACCCAAACGCAACCATTATTCAAGAAAACAAAGCCAAAACAACACACAAAAAACACACACAGAAGAAATTGAAAAGTTCATAATTTTTCAAAAGAGATGGTGGCGATGGTCCTTCCCATGAGCTTCCTTCTCTTCTCTTTTGGCTTCCTTCTTCTCGTGATGTTCATGGAACGTAAATCCGCCCGCACCGACTGCCACCGCCGCTGCGACCTCCTCCCTCACCTTATGCCCATGGCTGTTCTCTCCATCTTTCTTGGCCTCGTGCTTCTCATGCTGAGAGAACAAAAAAAGAGGTTAAAATTTTCATTTACATGCTGGGACAGAAGTAAGAAGGAGGATCCTTTTGTTACCAAAGCGTAGGCACCCGCCGCGGCGACCCCAAGCTCGCCGAGGTGTTCGAGGTGCTTGTGGTGCTTCTTTTCCTTCTCGTAGTCAACGACTTCGGAGAACTCTTCTCCCTCCTTGTGGTGGTGAAGGTGGTGGCGATGGTGGTGGTGGTTTTCTTCCTCTGCCATGACTCCGATGCTATGGTAGAGAGAAACGTGTCGTTTTGGGGGTGGGTGATTTTTTTCGTGTGGAGGGATATGGATTTTATAGCAATTTTTTAGAGGTAATTGTGGAAATATTGTATTAATTAAACATCTTCTAAAGTATAGAAACATAGACTAATTAAGAAATTTAGGAGAAGATAATTTCTTAATTGTTATGGAATGAAGTTTTGCTATGGTTAGGTTTGTGGAGCCCATGGTGTATAATATTTTATTTTGAAATTATTAGTAAAGCAGAAAGATTTACATGAAAGGTATGTTACACACGATTGTTAGAAAGAGATATATTCACGCTTCATCAAATTTCCTATATAGCCTCAAAACCATATCTAATTATTATTATCAGTATCATTTATAAATTGGACCATTTCCAAGTTAATATAATTAATTTACAAATGAACCATTATTTTATTCTAAAGCAGATAATGAAATCAGAAATAAATAAATAAATAAGAAAGACAATAATATTTTTTCAAAATATATTTTCGATGCGATGATATGTGGAGATTCGAACTCACCACTTTTTTTTATATGTTGTAATATATTTAACAATAAAATCTTAAAATTTAGTTGTAGACTGATATCTCAAGCCAGATTATGTCCATCGAGGCACCACCTACCCTAGTTGTCTGGGGAACCATGTGTTGTTCAGATTTTAATATTTACTATTATTTATTATAGAAATTTTAACTTTTAAATAAGATAATTATTTTGAGAAGTTTCTCTTATAATATATCAAGTTAAGAGAAAACATGATTGAGGAGATGTTAAATTATTATTTAATTTATTTTTGTACTGAGTTTGTTGATTTAAAGTACTACCTCTAACTATATTCTCACAATGCAACTTATACGACATGGTTTTTATTTCTTTACTCTTTATGTTCTTTCTTTTGATCTTTTAAGAATAAGGGATTAGTACATAGATAGTCTATTTAGAAATCATAATTACGTAAAAAGATAGAAAAATATAGAATTTACACTTTTGTCATCAAACAATCGCTAATTAGATGGTACCCATAACACAAATTACTAATATATCCTTAGGATCCATCTCAATATTAAATAATTATTAAAATTTAGAATTAGTAAATTGAGAGGTCAAATATCTTAAAATGTGCTAATCATACTTTCCAAAATTAAAAAATCTCAAAATCCCAAAAACTCATCCATTTTCGAAACACACCCCTTTCTTCTTCCTCGTTTTTCTTTTCTTCCTCCGACCATCGGTTTTCCTTCCTCCATTCATCTTCTCCGACCGTCTGCCTTCCTCTCCGGCCGACCCCGCTTTTCTTTGTCGCAAGAGCATTTCATCTCCGGCCGCCTTTGAAAAGAGATTTACGTCGGTTCTTATTCTCTGGGCGTTTCTGCCTGCCTTCGTCTCCGGCCGACGTTTGCCTGCCTTCATCTCCGACCGCCTCTATTTTTCTCAGTCGCTAGAGTAGTTCCTCTCCACATTGAAAGGTTTGCATTCCAACGGATGTTTTCAATTTCTGATTTGGTGTGAAATATTGTATATGTGAGAATATATAGTATAATGATTTGATTAGGATATATCGTATAACTCAACTTGTATATATGCAGATATGCGGATATATACTATAGTAATTTTGAATGTATATGTGCGGATATATAGGTGAATATATCTTATAACTCAACTTGCATATATGTGGATATGTGGATATATACTATAGTGATTTTGAATCTATATAAGTGGATATATACTGTGATTTTTAATATATTTTTTGAATATGCGGATATATGTTTATTGAGACTTCAAAATATGTTTATGTGATTTTGAATTATCTTTGAAGATTGAGCACCAATGTGGGAGTGAATTAAGAGAAAATCAATCTTATTGAATGAGTAAATTAAAGTTTTGAAGTAGTGAATTAAGCGATTTGGGTTGAAAATTAGTATGGGGCCCAGAATAATTAATGAATTGTGATAATAATTTATGCAATTAAATCTTTTATATTTCAAGGAAAACAAATAACTATAATAAATGTAAAGGCACTAAATAAGGGTAAAATCAAAATTAAAATAAAATCCTACATGCAGAAATCTAAAAGTGTAAAATTAGAAAAATTTAGACATTTATGTAAATGAGTTTCTAAAACAGCCCCGCGAAGACATTATCTCTAAGAATAATTGGTTAAGAAAAGGGGTGTACTTTGTTGTTGAGTTTTGAGCTCAACCTGGCTAAGTGTAGCGATTTAGTTGGGTTATTGCATCCTTGAGAGGATAGGTCAGAGAAGAGACCTGCTTGACTAGTGATTGATAAAGAAAAACACACGCAAATGACTTGAATCTTCTTAAAGAAGTGAGACACATGTACATCAACCTAATTAGGTGTTTATTTTTCAATATTTATTCCAATTACGTCTCTTATTTGTAATTCTCCCAACAGTTTTTAATGAGACATTGCTTATTTATAGAGTCTACTCGTGAAAGATCTAAATGAGATTATATTTTAAGTTGTCTTGTTAGATAATTTTTATGATTAGTATAATACTACTTTCACATCTGCCATGACAATATGGAAAGCCATTGTAGAGTAAATATGATACTGAAGAGGTAGGGGTTGTTGGAGGGCAAACTCATCAAGGCCGACCTGTTGGAAGAAGGTCAAGTGCCGACCTGGCAGGTCAGGATACAGTGCTTAGGCGCATACGAGAGCACCCAAAGTGCCATACCTTGAGACAAGAAGGATCCCGAGTAGTCTGTTTGGACCGGCAGTCCTTCACTTGTCACCTACCCGAGGAGGTGGGACAGATAGCTACCCCTATTACCGCTATAAATACACCACTACTTCACAAGTCCAGGTATGAAAAATCTGTCTGAAATTGATCTGTCTAAGCTAAGATTCCAAACTGACTTAGGTGTCGGAGTGTCCTACCTGTTCTTGCAAGTACCATCGAAGAATCTTGCTCCGAACAGCTCTCACCAACCTCACAAGTCGTGTCTTAGGACTTGGTAGATTTTTGCATTAACAATTGGCGCCGTCTTTTGGATCGCTGTCATCGCCCGATCGCTCTGCACTCAAGCTATGGCGGAAGGTTCCCAAACCTCAAACAATCGAGAGCCTGAAGCTGAGGACGATCACCAGGTTCTAAGGACCCAAAGGCACGAATTGAAGTGTACAAGTTGCCAAATGCCAGAAAGTCGAAGACCAGGGTAGACTCGAAGAGGTCGAGGTCTCGAATCCAAATCGAAATGGCCATCGACTCCCAGGACGAGATGGACACCATGAGAGCTCAAGTGGCGGTATTGACAGAAGCCTTGCAAGTGGAGGGATTACCGCTCCTCGAGCTGCTAGAACTCAAGTTCCAACGCGACCCGAGGAGAGGTAAGGCAAAAGTAACCAGGCTGGACCAAGAAAAGTCAGTGGGTCCGAACCCATCAAAGCTAATCTTGGGAGGAAACGACCGAGTTCGGGCCAATGACGATCTCTGCTCACATCCCTCCTCGCCAAATGGCAAACATCTTAGAAAAGTCTTGAATCATAAGTATTCAGTCAAGAAGGCCGAACGATCGACTAGATCGGAGTCGATTAACAATGAGGAGTGGCAACTGCAGTTCGAGTAGTTGAAGAAGGAGCTGCGGGGAGAGATCGAAAATAACCTCAAGAAAGCTTAGGGTAAGCCCATGTCGGAGGACGACGAGCCGGAAGAACCACCTTTCACCCAAGCCATCTTGACCACCTCGATATATTCAAGAGGAAAATTCTCTAGGTTCGACAAATATGACGGGTCTGCCGACCCGATGGATCGCGTCGTAACTTACGAGTCTCTATGTACTTTCACGCGTATCCAGACTTGATGAAGTGTCGCGCGTTCTCCATTACACTGCAAGGCTTAGCTAGGAAATGGTATCGACAACTCTTGTCCCACTCAATTTCTTAATGGAAATAGATCCGCAAGACCTTCATCGCCTAGTTTGCAGTACAACAGGCGACTCAACACTCCACCAGATACCTCCTCACAATAAGGCAAGGCAAAGAGGAGAGCTTTCGGGATTATGTGAAGAGATTCCTTACTGAGCATATTACAGTTTCAATGAAGAGTTCGCCTGCTCGGCATTTGCTTCAAGAGTAAGACATGAACCACTCAAATGGTCTTTGGCGAATAAGCCCGAACAGACCATCAAGGCCAGCATCAAACGGGCAAGGAAATTTATGCAAGACAACGGGCTCATCTAGTCTCAAGAAGACCGACCTGTCGGAACAAGTTCGTCGAGAGAGAGGAACGGTCGAGACAATGTAAGAAAGATGTCATCCCATTACCAACAACGAGATCGCAACTCCGAACAATTCGAGTGTGACAGATCCGAACAATCCCATTACCACCAGAGGCAACACCCGAAGCATGACAGATCCGAACAATTAGTGCTTCACATCTTTGAATGTCCTGTTAGCAAAAATCCTAGCCATCATACAAGACTCGAAGCTCGACCTCCTCACGGAGCTGAATCCCATGCACCAAGACTCTAGAAGCGCAACAGGTCAAAGTTTTGTCACTTCAACAAAGACTAGGGGCATGATACTTTCGTTGATACGACCTAAAGAGGCAAATTGAAGGCCTCATCTAGAAGGGGTACTATAAGAAGCACATGGGACGAGCTCCCAATGGAGGAGGAAGTGGAGACGGTGGTTCCAAGAGGGAGAAGATGGAAAGGGAGAGATTTCGGTCTCCCACTAAGCGCATGGACCGACCTGCCATCATCAACATTATATTCAGAGAGCCAAGTAGAGGCCAAATGGGAAACAAGCACAAGGCTTTAGCCCGAGAAGCGCGCTATGAGGTGTGCGTGAGCTTAGCACAGCTCGTCCCTCACAAGATCACATTCTTAGAGAAGGACCTCGAAGGCCTGCATCATCCTTAAGACGACTGCCTGGTCATTGTGGCTCAAATCGACCACGTGACAATTAAACGGGTACTGGTCGATGGAGGAGCATCAACTAACATCTTGTTCTTTTCTACTTACATTGCTTTGGGATGGGAGCGGGGCCAACTGAGGCCTAGCCTCCCACTCCACTGGTCGGTTTTACAAGAGAACTAGTCACCCTTAAAGGATGAATAGAACTCCTTGTCAGCTTGGGAAAGGGAGATCACCAAGTCTCAAGGATGGTAGAGTTCATGGTGGTCGAGGCTAAGTCAGCATACAAAGTAATATTCGGTCGACCTATCATCCACAACCTGAAAGTTGTTCCATCTACACTGCACCAGATGATGAAGTACCCAACCCCCAAGGGAGTTGGGATAATACGAGGCGAGCAAAAGACCTCCAGGGAGTGCTATGCAGTAGCCCTTAAACCAACTTGCAACACCATCACTAGGGGCCTCAATCTCAAAGAAACTGGATCAATCGACGAGCGAGGTCGCAGAGAACTTGCGGAAGACTTGGAACTCGTCCCATTACTCAGCCTAGAGAAACATGGGAGCAGCAGCACGAAGCTTGGGGTCACCGAGAAAGAAGAGCTCGTTCATTTCTTGAAGAGCAACACTGACGTATTCGCCTAGTCGCATGAAGACATGTCTGGGATTGATCTCGATATAATGGTGCACCGCCTTAATGTAGACCCTTATGTGCGACTTGTAAAACAAAAAAAAAACGACCTATAAATGCTGAATGAAGCGCAGGTATTGTTGAAGAAGTTCAAAAATTTTTAAAAGCTGAATACATCAAGAAAGTTAATTACCCTACGTGGCTCTCGAATATAGTGTTAGTCAAAAAATCAAACAAAAAATGGAGGATGTGCGTAGACTTCACTAACTTAAACAAGGCGTGCCCAAAAGATAGCTTCCCTCTCTCTCGAATCGACCAGCTAGTCGACGCAACAACAGGTCACGAGCTCTTAAACCTCATGGACGCTTACTCAGAATATAACTAGATTAAGATGCACATCCCTGACAAGGAACACACCTCCTTCATTATCGATCAAAGCCTTTACTGCTATAAGGTAATGTCGTTTGGGCTGAAGAACGCTGGAGCAACCTACCAGCGTATGGTTAACCATATGTTCGTCGGCCAAATAGGACAGAATATGGAAGTATATGTGGATGACATGCTTGTGAAGAGCAAGCAAACGACCTCCCACATAGTTGACCTGATGGAGACATTAGAGGTCCTCCGGAAGTATCAGATGAAGCTCAATTTGGAGAAGTGCGCGTTTGGAGTCTCTTCTGGCAAATTCTTAGGCTTCATGGTCAACAAGTGCCGGGAGGCGAACCCTGAGAAAATTCGAGCTGTGTTGGACATGTAGCCACCTCATAACTTGAAGAAACATCAACATCTCAATGGGCGAGTTGCGACACTAAACCGCTTCATGCCACCATTTACAGATAAGTGTCTGTCGTTCTTCACGGTTTTACAGAAGAATGAACGCTTCGAGTGGATGCCCGAATGCCAAATGGATTTCGATGAGCTCAAAAGTTACCTAAGCTAAACTCCGTTATTGTCAAAGCCGCTACCCGCGACGAGCTCATCCTGTACCTCGTAGTATCAGCTTGCCTGGTAAGTTCAACTCTGATGAGGGAAGGCACAGGTTGGTAGAATCAAGTGCTTAGGTGCATACGAGCGCACCCAAAGTGCTACACCTTGAGACAGGGAAGATCCAGAGAAGTCTGCTTGGATCGATGGTCCTTCACTTGTCACCTACCCGAGCAGGTAAATACCCTGATGGGATAGATAGCTACCCCTCTACTATAAATACACCACCACTTCACAAGTCCAAGTATGAAAAATCTGTCGGAAGCTGATCAACTATGAAAATTCTGTTTGAAGCTAATCTGTCTAAGCTCAGATTCCAAACTAACTTGGGCGTCGGATTGTCCTACCTGTTCTTGTAGGTACCATAAAAAAAGCTTGCATCGACCTCACAGGTCGCGTCCCTGGACTTGGCAGATTTTTGCATCAATAGGGGTGAAAAAATATGTTGTTTCTTTTGCTTTAAGATGATAGATGGAAAATCTATAACCCAAGACACATCAAATGAAGGCTTTTCGAAAGAAAAATAAATAAAAATAAAAGAAAGAAGAAAAACTGTAGATTTCTTACTATAAGAATAGACTTTGTTTGTATGACTTCTGTTATGGAGAACAAAAACGACCTGAAACGGGACAAGGAGTTGAAATCTGAGATCATTGATTGGGGGAGACCGGCCCGTGACGTAACGGGCCGGTCCAAAGAGCGACCTAATGCCGGGGCAGAGAACGAGGAAAGCGACTGGCGGAGAACTAACCGGGCCGAGAGGGCTCGGTCCCGACCCCTGCTCGGTCTCGACCCCTTCTCGGTCCCGACCACTTCTCGGTCTTGACCACTTCTCGGTCCCGACCACTTCTCGGTCCCGACCACTTCTCGGTCCCGACCACTTCTCGGTCCCGACCCCTTCTTGGTCCCGACCCCTTCTCCGTCTCGACCACTTCTCGGTCCCGACCCCTGCTCGGCCCGCGACCCATCCCATGAATCTCCTACCTACGAGCTACGATCCCTCGGGCCCTGTGGAGCCGAATTAGGGTTTGGCTACGAAGGTTCTGGAATCATCTTCACGGCTATAAGTAGCAGTGAGATCCAACCTTGAAAGGGGGTGACTAATCCTTAGCTAATTATTTTCTCAACTCTCCCTCGCTAACTTAAGCATCGGAGCCCGTGTGACTAAGGTCACACCGGTTTAGATAGGTTTGATTTTGCAGGTATCGGTTCCCTTATCATCGAGTTTGGTGTGTGCGAGAAGAAGAGCCGGAGGGTCGAAATCCACGTATCAACAATTGGCGCCGTTTGTGGGGAACGATACAGTAAAGCGAGCTGTGTCGAAGTGAAATCTCGATCTGAGGTGAAATTTCGATCCGAGGCGTGTAGAGTACAGCGGCTGACAATTTAGGCGAGGTAGGACCGAGCCCTGATCGTCGACTTGGTCCGAAAGCGACATGAAACCTGATGAGAGCCATCGATGCTTAGAAAAGAAGAGCCTGAAAGAAGCGGCCGATCACTTAGATGAGGCAAGACCGAGCCCTGATCGTCAACTTAATCCGACCACCCTTGACGGAGGAGAACCAACATCGGGCCTGAATAAAGCGACAGACCTCTTGGGAAAGGCATGGTCGAGCCCTGGTTATCGACTTAATCCGACCACCCTTGATAGGGGAGAACCAGCGACGGGCCTGAATAAAGCGACAGACCTTTCGGGAGAGGCAAGGCCGAGCCCTGGTAATCGACTTAATTCGACCACCCTTGACAGGGGAGAACCGGCTGAGGATGTAGAATCTGTCCCTCTAACCGCCGAAGATCGACGGGTCAACATCGGAACCAAGTTATGGTACATCGACTCAACGTCGACGAGAGCTGTAAGCCAGTGAAACAGAAGCATCGCGCGTTCAACCAGGAAAGGAACGAGATTGTAGCTAAACAGGTGGATGAGCTACTGAAAACAGGCTTCATTCGGGAAGTGCATTATCCCCAGTGGATATCCAACGTAGTGCTGGTAAAGAAGCCAAACGGCAAATGGAGAATGTGCATCGACTTCACGGACCTAAATAAGGCATGTCCAAAGGATTCTTTTCCCTTGCCTTGAATAGATCAACTGGTTGATGCCACTGCAGGGCATGAAAGATTGAGTTTCATGGAGGCCTACTCTGGATATAATCAAATCAAGATGCATGTACCGGATCAGGAGAAAACGTCTTTTGTCACGAGTCGAGGCTTGTATTGCTACACTGTGATGCCGTTCGGATTGAAAAATGTAGATGCAACCTACGAACGAATGGTGAATCGGATGTTTGCAACCTTAATCGGCAAAAATATGGAAGTCTACGTAGACGACCTGTTGGTAAAGAGTCGAAAGAACGAGCGACACGAGAAGGATTTGACAGAAGCATTCGACATTTTGCGAAAGTACAAGATGAAGCTGAATCCCACCAAATGCACGTTTGGAGTGACCTCAGGCAAGTTCCTGGGATTTTTAGTACATCAAAGGGGAATCGAAGCCAATCCAGATAAGATCAAAGTTGTTCTGGAGATGGATCCACCTAAGACTCTAAAGCAGCTGCAGAGATTCAATGGAAGGATAGAAGCACTCAACAGATTTGTTAGTCGTTCAACTGACAAGTGCCTGCCTTTCTTCAAAATCTTAAGGAAGAAAGGGCAATTTGAATGGACGGAAGAGTGTGAGGCTGCCTTTAAGAAGCTGAAACAATACCTGGGGGCAGCTCCACTCCTCTCAAAGCCGATCGTGGGTGATGAACTCTACTTATACTTAGTTGTATCCAACACTGCAGTGAGTTCCGCGTTAATAAAGGAAGAAGATGGACGACAGTCTCCAATCTACTACACAAGCAAAGCAATGGTAGATGCAGAGCTTAGATACCCGCAAATGGAGAGGCTGGCATTGGTACTGGTCACTTCAGCTCGGATACTATGCCCGTATTTCCAAGCTCACAAAATAATTGTCCTCACCAACTTTCCCTTACGACAGATCTTGCAAAAGCCAGACACTTCTGGACGACTGGTAAAGTGGGCTGTAGAGCTCAGCGAATACGACATTGACTATAAGCCAAGAGCTGCCATACAAGGGCAGGCTGTGGCAGACTTCATAGCGGAATTAACACCAACAGAACCTCAAGTATATAGTATCGACCCACAAGTGGTTGAGGAAGAGCAACTCTGGACACTCTACGTAGATGGGTCCTCAAATTTTCGAGGATGCGGGGCAGGACTCCTACTAATCTCTCTAGATAAAGAAAGATTCAAATATGCGCTGCGATTCAGCTTTCATGCATCCAACAACGAAGCCGAGTATGAAGCTCTACTAGCAGGACTAAAAGTGGCCAGGTACGTGGGGTCAGGAACATACTGATACTCAGTGATTCACAGCTGATTGTAGGTCAGGTAAGAGAGGAATTCCAGGCTAGAGAACCGCGAATGGCGAAATACCTTTCACAGGTAAGAAACCAGCTCGACCAGTTCTCAAAATATGAGATTCGACAAATTCCACGTGCTCAAAACGTTAACGCCGATGCGTTAGCTCGACTAGCTGCAGCTTATGAAACCGACCTAGGCAGAACTGTACCAGTCGAGATTTTACCTGGGCCAAGCATAGAAGCTTAGGAAGCCATGGATATCGACGATCAAGGGCAACCAGAAGAAAACTGGAAGAGCCCTTTGATCAAATATTTGAGAGACGGGATCCTGCCTACTGAAAAGATAGAGGCCCAGCAGCTACAACGACGAGCGGCCAGATATGTGCTTAAAGATGACAATCTATACAAAAGAGGCTACTCGTTGCCGCTTTTAAAATGTCCAACGCCCGATGAAGCCGACTACGTCATGAGAGAGATACATGAGGGTGTTTGTGGGAGCCATTCTGGAGCACGATCCCTAAGTCATAAAATAGTTCAACAAGGGTACTACTGGGCGACCATGCTGAATGACACGAAGCAATTCACCAAAAAATGCGACAAATGCCAACGATTTGCAACAATACCTAGACAACCGCCAGAGCCTCTAACAAGCATAATGAGTCCTTGGCCCTTTGCTCAATGGGGAATAGACCTTATAGGGCTTCTCCCACTAGGAAAAGGCCAGACCAAATTTGCAGTAATGGCAGTCAACTATTTTACTAAATGGGCCGAAGCCAAGGCCCTAGCGACAATTACTGAGAAAAAGATCACCGACTTCATCTGGAAGAACATAATTTGCCGCTTCGGAATACCCTACACCATTATCAGTGATAATGGGAAGCAGTTCGACAATGCTGCCTTTCGAGAATTTTGCAGGGAGTTGGGCATTAAGCACATCTGTTCCTCGCCTGCACATCCGCAGGCTAATGGGCAGGTAGAAGCAGTCAACAAAATCATCAAAAGAACTCTAAAGACCAGATTAGAAAAGCTCAAAGGGTTGTCGGCAGAGGAACTTCCCAATGCGTTATGGGCCTACAGAACAACACCTTGTACTTCGACAGGAGAAACGCCATTTTCATTATCATTTGGCTCTGAAGCGGTAGTGCCAGTCGAAATTGGACTCCCCTCCCCAAGGGTAGAGCAGTTCAGTCTACTTGACAACAACGAATCCGTAAAGCTCAACCTCGACCTATTAGAAGAACATCGAGAATACAGCACAGCTACAAACGGCTGAATACAAAAATCGAATAGCTCGATACTACAACTCAAAGGTTAAGAAACGTGACTTTAAAGAAGGTGACTGGTGTTAAGAAAGGTTATGCCCAATACTAAAGATTCAACTAGCGGTGCGTTCGGGCCGACATGAGAAGGCCCATACAAAGTCACTAAAGTGGTGCGAATAGGCACTTATGCTTTAGAAGACTAACGGGGGAAGGCCTTACTACATCCGTGGCACGCCTAACACCTCAAAAGATACTACCACTAGTTCGACATATTTCTCGACATTTCTATGTTTCTCCATTATTTGGACCAACTAAGCTTATTGTAACTAAATCTTCGACAAGACGATCTTCCTACTAATAAAGTATTCGACATTCGACGTGATACTTGAGTTTTTATGTTCATTCTGAAGTAAGTTTCTCAAACAGGGGGCATCATATGAATATCTACATATCTACGACCTGAATATATACATATCTACGACCAATCAAGAAACTCAAAACTGGGACGGACCTAGAAGCAGGCTGATAAACTAAAAGCCAATCAGTGAAACTAGGGAAAAGAATCCCGCATGCGTACAGGCCCAGCAAGGTTAAAACAGAAAACAGACAAGCCTAACCGATCAACGAAACCCACGGGTAGAAAATCATATGGCAAAAGTCAAAATAGGTTAAAAACCCGAGGGTGTTGATTTAACTTGGGGTAAAAAACCGGCAGAAGCCAAATATGTTAGAAACCTAAGGGTACCGACTAAACTCAGGGTATAAAAGCCATTGGCAAAAACCAAGTGGGTTAGAAACCCGAGGGTAAACCCTGAGGTATAAAACATGGGCAAAAGCCAAATAGGTTAGAAACCCAAAAATATCGACATTAGTTATGTTAAAGTTAGATCCCAAGGCCAAAAGTAAATGGTTTAAACTCAGATGAGAATAAAACCAGGCTCAGGAGACTTGATTATGGTCAACGAAAATTGGAAAAAACTTCCAATTCATGAATAGTATCGACAAGTTCAACGCACAAAACAGTGGCAGGAACCAAGCACTAAAATCAAAAATGGGATCAAAAGCTTTTGGTAGAAGCCCTGTGCTTAGCAACGTTCTCATTTTTAGCCACTGATATACGATGATCTCGCGGTAACGACAAGCGACAGTACTCTCAAAACAAAGATCTTTACACAATTATTCGTCTTCTTTTTTAGAGTGGGGGCCATTGTTATGGAGAACAAAAACGACCCGAAACAGGATAAGGAGTTGAAATCTGAGATCATTGATTGGGGGAGACCGGCCCGTGACGTAACGGGCCGGCCCAAAGAGCAACCTAACGCCGGGGCAGAGAACGAGGAAAGCGACTGGCGGAGAACTAATCGGGCGGAGAGGGCTCGGTCCTGACCCCTGCTCGATCCCCACCCCTTCTCGGTCCCGACCACTTCTCGGTCCCAACCCCTTCTCGGTCCCGACCACTTCTCGGTCCCGACCCCTGCTCGGCCCGTGGCCCAGCCCATGAATCTCCTACCTACGATCTACGATCCCTCAGGCCCTGCGGAGCCGAATTAGGGTTTGGCTACGAAGGTTCTGGAATCATCTTCACGGCTATAAGTAGCAGTGAGATCCAACCTTGAAAGGGGGTGACTAATCCTTAGCTAATTATTTTCTCAACTCTCCCTCGCTAACTTAAGCATCGGAGCCCGTGTGACTAAGGTCACACCGGTTTAGATCGGTTTGATTTTGCAGGTATCGGTTCCCTTATCATCGAGTTTGGTGTGTGCGAGAAGAAGAGCCGGAGGGTCAAAATCCACGCATCAACAACTTCTACGATAGAACTTGATTAATAAGAAAAATGAAAGTAAACAAGATCATAATCATGTTATATATGGTCAAATATTTTCCAATAAAAAATTTCTTCTGAGAAAAAAAGATTGTCGTACCAAAATATTGGTTCTCATTCTGTGAAAACATATGCATTGAATTTCATACAGGATCAAAAAATAATTTTGCAAAAACAACATTGTGGTTTTAGAAATTCTTGTCAAAATCAATTAAATTTAAATCATTCTACTTGCTTCATGAATCTCAGGCATAAATTTTATTTACCCTAGACATTATCGCTAGTTTTAATGATAAGCTCAAATTAATTTGTTTTGTCATAGTATAGTTGGGCGTACATTGCATGAATTATCATAAATCACGAGCATACACTAATAAATATTGTTATGGATAGGAAAAATCCATATTTTCTACAATTTAAACAAAATTTATTTAAAGAGTTCAAAAGGCGAAGATATCCAAATGACCTTCAGATTTTCTATAAATCCAGGAGAATATATCGTGATGGTCTTAAGATTTTCTTTAGACTGAAGAGAATATTTCATATTGACTTTAAGTTTTTCCCTCTATAAATAGATGGAAAATGCTCGTAATTGAGGGAAGCGACAAAAACTCTACTATTTACTAAGTTTCATATTAAACTCCAATTATGACTTAAGCATTGGAGTGTGTAGCTAGCACCACATGACCACACCAGTGTGTAACTCTTTCATTTTGTAGGTTTCATCGATCCCTTTTATTCTATAAACTGGTGCAAATTTGGTAATCATGATAGGCCAAATTCTGCATCAACATTTGACACGGTCGATGGAGAAGAAAGAAAAAATGCTTAAACATAGTGATCAAGCAACAAAAGTCGTAGAAGCAATGCTCAAAGGAGTACTCAAACAATGAAAATGGTGTTAAAGTAATAAAAACGACCGAAGCAGTATTAAAGCAACATAGTTCGACACAAATAGAATATGGGGAAACAGGAAAAAAATATGGTCTTTAAATAGACATTAAAGATTTTGGTGAATGATTTTTTGTAAATAACAAAATGCACTTTCTCTCTCTTCATTTAAAAAAGAAAGGAAAAAAATATTTTGTGGCATCCTCTTCTTTGGAAAGCAAAGGCCAAAGTTTTATTTCTCTCTCTCCATTTGTTCAACCGTCATCTCCCCTTAATCCCCATCGACACAAAGGACAATGAGTGGTGCGCGAACCCCAGCCCTCTCCCTTGAATTCTTCTCTTGCGAGTAGAACCCGAACAACAATGTGTGAAACTATTGTGCAGCCTCCCTCTTAGGAACAAATCGACAACTCAAGGACTCCTCTGTAACATTTTCATTTAACAGCACTTGAACCTATGAGCTACGACAAACAATAACTCCAGACAACCCGTTCTTCGATTATTCGATGGAACACAACAGCACAGCACCAGATTCAGCTATCCACGATGACGAGCAATAGATCTCTCGTGATAGATCCATAGAAGACTCGATGGTGGGCACCCTTGACAGTTCCCCCTATGACCCATATCAACTTAGATCCGAGATCCATGGCAGTTTTCCTCCATTACAACAACTTTTAGCCAGTGACTCGCGTCGACGCACAAGCAATCTTTTGGCGAGCCTAGATTTGTGTCGCCCAACCTACCAACAGTGATATTTTTTCTTCGCCAGTGACGACTCGCAACGGTTCTCCGTGAATGATGACTCTGGTTGTGACGATGTCCTTGACAACTACATGACGGATAACTCTCCTAAAGAGAGTTAATTGTACCTATAAATTGCATGAAATGGCTAAAGTTAATCTGTTCTAGCCCCAAATGTTCGGCGAGTGTGCTTGAATTAAAAGATAAATCAGTGTCTCGCATGACTAAGAGTTTAATGTTAGCACTCAATTAAATGATCTGATTTTGAACATTTTGCTGCAGTTGTGATGATGCTACAACATCAGTTCCAGAAAAGACAAAAAGCAGTAAGCTAGCAGTGAACGGGCTTCCAACGGCATTTACCACACTAATTAGAGGTTTTTACCCAAGAGTGAAAGTTAGGTCCCTCAAGGCTTGTGTTGTTGCCTATACTAGAATGAGGTATAAATGCAAACGAGAGGAGAAGCCTCCAAGAGACACAGACTCCAAGAAAATTCTTTTGGTTCATTCTTGAAGGAATCCACCCTCACTCCAAGAAAATCTCTCCAAACCGTTAGAGAAAGTCAAGAGGAGAAGAAGACTAACACCAATAGCTGAAAAGAGGTCGAGAACTCTTATTGGGAGCTGATCTTCAGCTCCATTTCTTCATTTTAGAATCTTTGTATTGTTTTTATTCCTACATTTTGTTTGACTCACCTTATGGCATTGTCTATCTAATCAACTTGTGTAAGGGGAACATGTTCTAAACTCAGTTTCTGGGCTGTAACTTTGCTGTTTGCTTTAATGAAAGTTTGCTTTGAGTTGAAGTTGTTTTATCACTCTATTTTCAATGTACTTAATCACCATGTTGAAATACCTCTTTGATAATGTTTGGAAAAATGTATTAAGGAGCGAAACCCTTCATCTTGGGCTAGAGTCTACTTGAGTTTAGTGTGTGGTGACTTAAGGATGAACATCACCTAGCTTGATCTAAAAAAAAACTGTGCATATATGTTGTTAATGTTTGTCTATGAGTGTTAGTAGTAGAAAATCTGGGGTGTTTGGAAGAACATCTTGTCTGTTTGACCACTGCATTCACCCCATTAATGTTGCTGCATAGTTAGGGTGGCCCAGAGGAGTCGACTTTCTCTCCCCCTTGTGCCTTTATTTTCATAAGACCTTATATAGTGATTGTGGATGTGTGGTAACTCTAGCGAACTCATTACTCGTGATTGATTTAAAATAATTATTTAAATGGTTCTTATTTCAGTACTTCTTAGCTATTACTGAAGGACAACCTCTTAGCTTATTGCATTGCTTTCTTGAGTGTGATGGGATGTGAATCCCGGAGCGGAAGCGGACCATCATTCATGATTTTTTGAGAAAACAAAACCAAACGTGCAAAGATGTGAAATACAGGGGAAAAGTGTTTTTACATTTGAAGAACTCTTCTTCAAGTTAATTTCCACCCGAACACCACCACCGAATCTTCCGAGCTATCCTCTTGGGTCTCGAGAACAAGCTTGTGGGAGCGTTTCTTTGGAACGAGTGGGAGAATTGAGAGAGATTGAGTGAGAGAGATGCTGGGAGTTCTTCTTATTTTGTTCTGTATGTTCTATATTTTGCAGAACTGCAAAAGAACCAAACCAAAAGCAATGACGTGGGGAATTACCCCACGTCACTTAATTGCCTTCCAGGGGAGTTAAATATTAATATTAATATATATATAATATATATATAATAATTAATATATATAGATAATATCATATTAATTTATAAATGTTAATTAATTATTAATCTAATTCTTAATTAATTAATATATATAGATATATATATATATATATCAAATAAATAATTAACCCTTAATTATTTATCACATAAATAGAATAATATTCTATAGCATTTCTCTTGTATAACCTATAGTTCTAATGTATATCTTATGCACATTATTTTTAACCTATAGTTTTAATATGAATCTTATTCATATTAATTTTATTTGAATCTCATTGAAATAATTTCTCTCATAATGTATAGTTTTAATTTAGAATTAACTATATATTATAATGTATCAATATACATATAATCCCTTAAGTAATTTGAACAGTTCAAATTCTTCCAAAAACTTGATCCTCGTTTTACCCGTTATGAGCTCGCAAGGGAACCTAATGGACCTACAGATCATAAACTCCAACGATACGAGATTAATCGGTCAAACTCATTGACCGAGTTAATTAACATTCATTAACTACGGGTCATCCACTAAAGACTCACAGTTGCACTCTTCTCACTGCAGAATGTTTTCGTGTCCATGGATATATGATCATTAATGACAAGTCAATCCTTCACGAGTGCTCGTAACTCAAGTTGGGTCAAATTACCGTTTTACCCCTGAGTTACATCTTACTCCTTAAATGTAAGGGTGTTTTCATAATTGTAGGTTTTTTTTAAAGAAAAAAGAAAAAAGAAAAGAAAAGATGAAAAGAAAAGAAAAGAAAAGGAAAGTGGAAAAGTGAGATGTGTGTGTGTGTTGTGGAGGAAGCCACGTGGAGATAAAAAACAAAAGAAAAAAAAAGGAAACAGAGAAGAAAACGAAAGGAAAAGAGGAGAAGGGAAAAAAAAAGAAACCAAAGAAACGAAAACGAAACAGAGGAAGGAGAGGATGAAATTGAAGTTTCTGAAACCGGTTTGAGGTTGGAAACTTGATTTTGGTAAGTTTTGGAATTTTGAACCCTGAATTTCTAGGATATAGACTCCCTTGCTTTGTGGGTTTGTGAATCACAAGTTTTTTTCTAGATTGGAATGAAATGGTCTATGGGTGTTGCTTTGCCTAAGAGATTTCTTGAACTCTTGTGATGGTTTCGGCCTCTGTGCATGATTTCATTGTTGTAGGTCGGAGGAATCTGTGAAGTAAAAGAAGAAGAAGAGAAGAAATGGAGAGGAAGAAATGGAGGGTTTCGTTGGTTGTGGTTTGGGAAGAGGAAGATGAATAGTGTAGAGGAGAGAGAAAGGCTATGTGTTGGGAATTAATAAAAAGAAAAGGGAAAATGGTTGGAAATTGAAGAAGGAAACGTGAAATGGGTTTTGGTTTGAAATAAATTGGAGTATAACCAATGGTTAATAACGAAGTTGGAATTTGTGTATTGTGGGCCCCATTTGTAAGGAAAATGAGAGAGGAAGAGGTGTAATTGGATGGTAGAGAGAGAGTTGGGTTGTTGATTAAATTTATGGTTTAATTTGAAGAATTGTAGAGTTTAATTGGAAATTTGGTGTGAATTGAAATTTCATTGGTTATTATTTCAGGACGATCAGAAATTGGAGCAGCGTACCAACCCAATTCACCTCGTTCATAGGATTTGTGAGTGGTTATTTTACTAAATATTTTAAAATATCTATTATAGAACTTCAAGAAAAAAAATATATTACGTATGTTTGATTATTTCTGCTGAGAAATTGAGTTTGCTGAGAATTTATGACTGCTTCTGAGAATATAAAAATGTTTTATGAATTTCTGAGAAACTGTTGTGTTTACTGAATATGATTAGAAAGAAATATGTTTAGAAGTGATTTGAGAAAGAAATGTTCTTAGAAAGAAAGAAAGAAGAATTTTAGAACTGTTTATGAGATTGAGAATTTTCTGAGAATTGTTTTCAAACCACCGTATTGTTGTATCCAGGTGATTACCTGTATGCTATGTGAATGTGTTTCTATAGTATACCCAGAAATAGAAGGTCTTTGGGACCATTTTACTCCGCGCGTTGAGAGAAATATTCTGCTGTGTATATTGAGATTACTCTATGCCAGTGGACCAGAAATAGAATTATTCTGCTGTGCGTATTGAGATTACTCTGCGCTAGTAGACCAGAATAGAATGTGGATACATATATGGTGTTGAGTTTCCTTAGTCTGTTTTAGGTTTGAAAGAAGATATTTGATATGTGTTTAGAAAGCGTTTTTTTTAGAAAGTATATGAAGTTTTGCTGGAAATGCTTATTATTTCAACTTAAAGAAGTTTGTTATAACAGTTTAAATTTTAGTTGTTTATATGGAAGAAGTTTTATGAAATTATTTCCTTATTCAAATGCCACTCACTGAGCTTCCTAGCTTACTGTTTATCATTGTTTTCCTCCACCAGGCTGCACCTGAGTTTCATTGAGATAGCCGACCAGTTTCTACCACTCACGTCTCACAATTTGCATATCATTTTGTATGTACATCTAGAATGACTCTTACTGGAATAATTGTACCTTTTATGGTTGTACACCATGTTTAGGAGTCGTGGCCGAGTAGTTATTTTTTAGATGAAATATGTTACACTTTATGTTTTATATGTTGAAGAATAATCTAAATTAGTTTTAGAAATTTAGAAAGAAGTTGACTATAGACTTGGTAGATGGTTGAGGGTCTGTGGTCGGTAGGATTTATCCTATAGTTATTAGGTGTTTAGGACGGGTCGTGTCATTAAATATCACTGCTCTTCTAATGAACAACCCGGTTATGGTCCGACCAATAACCGGAAGTCTCTCTCGGGCCAATGAGAGGGTGGGGCCCCTTGTTCAAGTCCCGGAGTCAGCATTTAAGAGAACACTCATCTACTCCCCTAAAGTCGGGGAGGAGTGAATTCCATCTTGTGAAGTTATGTTTCCAGCTCCCCACTCGGTCTCGTCCCCAAAATGGTAGGAATATTGAGTTGACAACTCGGGCTGCTCTCACCCATACAGATCAAAGGACGAGCCCTCACGGGCAGGAGTCCATAACTCACTCAGGATTGAGAATGAGTTGTTTGGTCATCCTATGAAATAACAATCTGTTAGTCAACGGCGTTACATCTAAAGATTGGCTATTTCGCAGTTTTGTCTTATACAAACTCATTATATAAGATACCTCCACTCGTATGTCTCCACACGAACGACCTGGATCGAGTCGTCTGTAACATTTACAAAGTGGGCCGTATCCATAGTGTTGCCAGGATAAGGTACCCAGCCTTATCCATATACTATAGACCCTTTAGGTTATTCACGGGACATTATCCACTTGTATATCAGGGGTATATCAAATATATACCTAGTATATCAAATATCCCAGTATATATATTGTCCCGGTTACATGATAAGAACATTAGATGTTTAGTTTATTGGATTTTGGATAATGCAATGCTATGAATTCAACAAGAAATTTATTGAATAAAATTTTATTGAATATACATTTGTTTTTACATAAATACAACACACCCAACAGATTGGATATTGAGTGTTTAAGCATTTAGTCTATGTGGATTCAAACTTTTATTAGTTTCTTCGACGATTGTGTATACTTGCACATATAGGAATTGATAGCACAATTAGTGGACAACAAGTTTTTGGCGCCGTTGCCGGGGACTAAATTTCTTTACACTTTGTATTTCGCTTTAAGAAATTTTATTCTAGATCTTTGACTACTGTGTTGGTGAACTTTGAAGATGAATGCACGATTTGCAAGGGTTAGAGTACTTGCTTGACAAAGAAATTGAGCGCACATTCCACCAACGAAGGAGAGAACAACGACGTCAGCAAGTGGAAACTAACCCCATAGATCAACCACCAAGGCTCCCCAACCCAACTGTGGATGAACAACATGGAGGAGAAATGGCTAAACCAGCAGTTGTGCCCCCTCTGAATGTCATTCTGTTGGTAGACAATGAAGATAGAGCTATTAGGGCTTATGCTGCGCTAGCACTTCACGGTTTCCATCTAGTCATAGCAGGGTCAAAAATAGAAGATGAGCGATTTGAATTAAAACATATGATGTTTCAAATGCTGCAAACAGTGGGATAATTCTATGGAGATCCATCCGAAGACCCACATCTCCATCTAAGATACTTCCTTAAAGTGAGTAATTCCTTTAAGATGCAAGGAGTATCAAAAGAAGCATTAAGGTTGAAATTCTTTCCATATTCATTGAGGGACAAGGCAAGAGATTGGTTGAACTCTATGCCAACAGAATCCATTACCTCTTGGAATGAGCTCGTTGAGAAATTTCTGATAAAGTACTTCCCCCAAGTAAGAATGCTAAATTCAAATGGGATATCAACAACTTCCAGCAAAGAGGAGGAGAATCTGTGAGTGAGTCATGGGAAAGGTTTAAGGAGCTACTTAAAAGATGTCCGCACCATGGCTTACCAAAATGCATTCAAATAGAAACATTCTAACGGGCTAAACGAAGCAACCAGAATAGTCGTTGATGCATCTGCTAATAGAGCCTTGCTATCTAAATCATACACAGAAGTAGTGGATATATTGGAAAGAATCTCTTCCAATAATTACCATTGGTCAAACTCAAGAGCTATAAATGACAGAGGCAATTATGGGGCTGCTAGCAATACTGAGTTGACCTCCCTGAAAGATCAAATCGCAAACTTAACCAACATGGTGAAGAACATGAGTGCTGCTACAGCATCGTCCACTAACCCAAGATCAAGTAAAGTAATGGCAATCTCATGTTCTTACTGTGAAAGGTGATCATACTTATGACTTTTGCCCCGGAAACCCAACATCAGTGTATTATTTGGGAAATCTTGGCCGAAACAACTCCTACTCGAATACTTATAACCCAGGATGGAGGCAACACCCAAATTTTAGCACGGAAGGAAATCAGGGTGGTTATGGGAACTAGAACGCTGGGCAATACCAACAGAAAACAATGTAGTAGCCAGGACTACTGATGCCTAGCCAACCGCAAAGATCAAGGCCAACAGTTAACCCCTCAAACTCTATGGAATGGTGAGAGATTATATGGCCAAAAACGATGCATTGATACAAACTCAAGTTGCCACCTTAAGAAATATGGAAGTTCAACTAGGACAGTTGGCTATTGAAATGAAAAATCGCCCACAAGGTACCCTGCCAAGTGATATGGAGAATCCTAAGAGGAAAGGGAAAGAGCAATGTCAAGCATTGGCTCGTCGCAGTGGAAAGGCATTACCACACCTCTACCCAACTCTGATGCAAGAGGATAATGTTGTATAACAGGAAGAGCTTCAGACAAAGAAGTTGACTGAGAGTGTAGCAGAGAATATGAATATTGAAGAAGATGTAGTAAATGATGTTGGAGCATCAGTTGAGCAAACAACGCAACCAGAACCAGAGGCTTAGCAAGGAATGGTGAAGCAACCTAAGCCTGAGATTAACAAAGGAAATAGGGCAGTGCAAACAGAACCAGTTGAGGAAGTCTCGATGGAAACCCCAATGCAAAAGAAAGTAAAAATTCCAGTGGAACATCAAGTTCCCCCTCTTTACCCTCAAAGATTACAAAAGCAGAACCAAGACGTGCAGTTTGATCGTTTTTTGGAGGTGCTAAAACAACTTCATATCAACATACCCTTGGTAGAAGCACTGGAGCAGATGCCAAACTACGTTAAATTCCTCAAGGATATATTGGCAAAGAAAAGAAGATTAGGGGAATTTGAAACGGTAGCACTTACAAAAGAATGCAATTCTATTTTGATAGGAAAACTTTCTTAGAAAATGGGTGATCCAGGGAGTTTCACCATACCTGTGTCTATAGGATGGAAGAATGTAGGGCATGTTTTGTGTGATTTGGGTGTTAGCATTAATGTAATGCCTTTATCAGTGTATTAAAAGCTAGGGATTGGGGAAGCAAGACCAACAACCGTTACCCTGCAGTTGGCAGATATGTCCATTACACATCCAAAGGGGTAAGATTGAGGATGTCTTAGTACAGGTAGATAAATTCATTTTTCCTGCAGATTTCATCATACTGGATTATGAAGCTGACAAAGAAATCCCAATCATTTTGGGAAGACCATTCTTATACACGGGTAGAGCATTGATCGATGTGTACAATGGAGAGCTTGCCATGAGAGTTAATGACCAGCAGGTGACATTCTCTGTTTTTAACTCCCTTAAATACCCTACTAATGTGGAAGAATGTTCTTTGTTCAGGATTGCAGATGATTTGATGAGTGATGAAATGTAAACGGAAGAGCTGTTGAACCAACTAGATGAAGAACTAACAAGAATTCTCAAAGTATAAGAAAAGGAGGCCAAGCTGATCCAAGGCCGGCCAAATGAACCTGTTCCTAATAGAATCTACAAGAAAACATTTGAATCACTAGAGTTGAAAGACTAAGTACAAGAGTCGTTACAGCCATCCGTGGAGAAGGCCTCCAAGTTAGAGCTGAAAGTTCTGCCAACACACCTTAAGTATGCCTATCTCAGAGAAGGAGAAACACTGCCAGTAATCATTGCAGCAAACTTAACCGAAGAGAAGGAGTGTCGTTTCATAGAAATGTTGAGGAATCATAAGAGGGTAATTGGTTGAACGCTAACTGACATAAAGGGGATCAGTCTAAGTTACTGTATGCATAAGATCAATCTAGAAGAGGGATGTAAGAACTCAATCGAGCACCAGAGAAGGTTGAACCCTGCCATGTAGAAGGTTGTCAAGAAAGAAATCATCAAATAGCTTGATGCTGGGATAATTTACCCAATAGCTGATAGTGATTGGGTGAGCCTATTCCAATGTGTACCCAAGAAATGAGGGATCAGAGTGGTGCCAAATGACAACAATGAGCTGATTCCCACACGAACCATAACAGGTTGGCGCATTTGTTTGGACTATAAGAAGTTCAACAAGGCAACCAAGAAGGACCATTTTCCACTACCACTCATTGATCAAATGCTAGATCACTTGGTAGGGCAAGAATACTATTGTTTCTTGAATGGATACAGTGGCTACAACCAGATTACCATAGATCCTCAAGACCAGCAAAAGACTACATTCACTTGTCCATATAGTATGTTTGCATTCAGGAGAATGCCCTTTGGTCTATGCAATGCTCCAACAACATTCTAGAGATGTATGATGGCAATCTTCTAGGACTTAATAGAAGCTGTGGTTGAGGTCTTCATGGACGATTTCTCAGTCTTTGGAAGGGATTTCAGCGAGTGTCTGAGCAACCTGGAGCAAGTGTTGAGGAGGTGTGAGGACACTAATTTAGTGCTCAACTGGGAAAGATGCCACTTTATGGTGAAGGAAGGGATAGTGTTAGACCACAAAGTATCCAAGAAGGGAATAGAGGTGGATCGAGCCAAGATTGAAGTCATAGAGAAGCTATCACCTCCCACCTCAGTCAAAGGAGTCAAAAGTTTCCTTGGGCATGTAGGGTTTTACAGGAGATTCATCGAGGATTTCTCTAAAATCTCTAAACCTTTATGCTATCTATTAGAAAATGAACGCATTTTTGACTTTTCTTCTAATTGGTTGCAGGCTTTTACTATGTTGAAAGCAGCTCTCGTCGAGGCCCCCATAATGATTGCACCAAACTTGAAGGAATCATTCGAAGTCATGTGTGACGCTAGTGACTATGCGGTAGGAGCTATGTTGGGACAAAGGAAAGGGAAGCTAATTCACCCAATTTACTATGCCAGCAGAACTTTGGTGGAGGCTCAACTCAATTACACTACCACTGAAAAAGAGCTGCTAGCGGTGGTCTTTGCGTTTGAAGAGTTCAGAGCTTACCTTATTGGAACGAAGGTAGTGGTGTACACCAACCATGCAGCCATCAAGTATTTGCTTTCCAAAAAGGATGCCAAGCCAAGGCTGATTCGATGGGTGTTACTGTTACAAGAATTTGATTTAGAGAATAAAGAACCAAGTGGCATACCATTTATCAAAAGTGGAGCTTGAGCGAACAGTGAAAGGACAACAAGCTGCTACAAGAGATGCATTCCCTGATGAGCAATTGTTAGTGGTGACAGAACGGAGAAAAGACTTGGAGCCATAGTTTGCTGATATGGCCAATTATGTGCCAGTGGAATTTTTCCTTTAGACATGAAGCGACGGCAGTTAAAACGATTCATTCATGACAGTAAGTTTTACTATTGGGATGACCCTTATCTATACAAGCTATGCAAAGACCAAATTATGCGCAGATGAGTTGACAGTGCTGAAGCATCAATTGTGCTGGAACATTGTCACTCTGCCCCTTATAGTGGACATTTTGGAGGACAGCGAACTACAGCCAAAATCTTCCAAAGTGGCTATTATTGGCCAACTGTCTTCCAAGATTCGCACTCATACGTCAAGAACTGTGACAAATGCCAAAGGGCGGGAAACATCTCAAACAAGTCGGAAATGCCTCTAAATTTTATCCTCGAGGTAGAACTCTTTGATGTCTAGGGGATAGATTTCATGGGACCTTTCCCTCAATCAAATGGTAACCTCTACATCCTGTTGGCAGTAGATTATGTTTCTAAATGGGTGGAAGCAATAGCTTGTGTAACATGCGATGCGAAAACAGTTTTGAAGTTCCTACACAAGAACATATTCACCAGATTTGGAACCCCTAGGGCAGTTATAAGTGACGAAGGGTCCCATTTTGTTAACAAGGCCATGATTTCCTTACTGGTGAAATACAATATCAAGCATAAGGTGTCCACTGCATATCACCATCAGAAAAATGGTCAGGCAGAGGTATCAAACAGAGAAATTAAGGGATTTTTTGAGAAGATAGTGCATATCAGCAGAAAAGATTGGTCTTACAAGTTAGACGATGCATTATGGGCATATAGGACTGCCTACAAGACTCCAATAGGAACATCTCCATATAAACTAGTCTCTGGGAAAGCATGTCATCTCCCACTTGAGCTAGAGCAGAAGGCATTTTGGGTTGTAAAGAGGCTGAATATGGATCTATGAGCAGCAGGGGAAGTAAGAAAATTTCAACTACTAGAATTGGATGAATTTAGAAGAGAAGACTACGAGAACGCAAAGGTTTACAAAGAGAAGACCAAAGTTTGGCATGACAGAAGAATAAAGCCAAGAACGTTTGAGGAAGGACATAAGGTGTTGTTATTCAACTTAAGAAGCTGAAGTTGTTTCTTGGAAAGTTAAAGTCAAGGTGGTCAAGGCCATTTACAGTGGTGACGGTATATCCTTATGGAGCTATAACCGTCAAAGAAGATGACACGGAAAGGGAATTCAGAGTGAATGAGCAAAGATTGAAGCACTATTGGGGAGGAGAAGTGGTGAGGAAGATGGATTCCCACCAGCTAAGGTCAACATAAGGGGTTATCAAGACAAAATAAAAGGGGAAGACTCATTTGTTTCTTCTCTCTCTATAATTTAATTCTGGTTAAGTCAATTTAAATTTCTTAGTGTTAGTAGAAGATTTTAACTAGAGGCACGTTTCTTATTTTGTTTGATTTTTGTCTCAGACAAAGGAAAGACTCTTCTAGTTAGTTGCTAAAAAAATACTAGAGCAGAGTAAGGGGAAGCTGAGGAAAGTGTGGTTAACCTCATCGATGCTGGAGTATAAATCAGGGGTACGAAAATAAAATTGGAATTTAAAAGGAGAAAAGCAGTTTAAGGAGAGAGAAAAGCAATTAGTGCCTACAGCAGAAAATTTGTCAGAAAAAAAATCGTGGGTCAGAAGTTTTAAAACTGAATTATTGTGGACAGGTTTTTCTTCCCATGTCTAAAGAACAGCAGGGCGTTTTTCTAGGAAAGGTAAAAAGGGTATGAGTTTTTTAATTCAAATTTTCTAAAAAAAAAAAAAGAAAAAGAAGGAAAGGTAATTAAGGGAGTAGTTGGCCCCTTTTCTGAGCATTAATAAGGAGTTTGCTGCTAAGTCTATTTAAGAAAAACCAAATTTGGAAGAAAGGAATTATCAGCAGCAAGTTTGAAGCCCTACTTGTACGATAGCACTCTTCCCCTTCCTCCCTTTTTCCTTCGTCTCGCTCTATCCTTTGGCCTTTTCTCAGCCCTAGGTCCCCTGTAGCATTGACAAACCATCAGCATCGTCATACCAGCATGCCTCGGGTTAAAGCGAAAGTGAAGAAAGGTAAGAAAACCATCCCCCCTCAAGAATTGACATCGTCCCTTTCGTCGAAAAAGTCACCAGAGCAAGTTCCAGCGAAAGCCCCCCCCCCCCAACCCGACCCGTTACGCAAGAGCACTACCCCAGAACAAGAAATCTCTTCCCCGCCTAGAAAGAAACCAGCTGCCAAAAGAGGAAGGAAAGCCGCGAAAGGAAAGAAGCAGTCGCCAGTTCAAGCAAAAGAGGAAGAGCAACTGGTTCAAGAAAGCTAAACCGCTGCAGTCGATCAGAATGCTGAGCATGAAGAAGTACAGCCTGTAGAGATAGAGGCAGAAGGAGACCCAGAACTTTCATCTGAAGCCAGACACCGAGTGGCTGATTTTATGCAAGAGCTCTCCCAAGCAGACAGTTGCCATGAGCAACCAGGCAGTCCTGAGGATAGTTTGGGGGAAGACGGTGCAACCAGGGAAACAGATGGAGAAGGAGAAGCTTTGGTTGATCAAGAGCAAGGCGACACAGAAAGAATAGACAAAGAAGAAGTAGCTCTGGTTCCCACAAGAAAATCGCAGAGAAAGAGGAAGCTCTCCTTAGTTGCTGAGCCTGAGAAAGGGAAGATGCCAAAGCAGAAGAATGACATGCATGCTATGAAAAAGGGAAAAGAAAAGGTTGCTACAGGGCCCTCAGAATTTATGCGATTTGTTGATGTTGCAGCATAAGAGCGGTTTGAAAGCCTAAAGGAGCGCAATCTGTTAGGAGAAAGAGGATTTCCATCTGATTCATCCATGCCCCAGTTTGTCTCTACCATCATCATCAAGTATGAGTGGCAAACCTTTTGCTCACAGCTCAAGCCTGCGGTCGTCCAAATTGTCCAAGAATTCTACGCCAACCTCAACCCTAGTGACCCTTCTAATGTGATGGTAACAGGTAAGAAAGTTTGCTGAAACGCAGAAGCAATCAACGAGGTATACAATCTCCCCAACTACTCTCATGCTACTTTTAATGAGATGATGGTTGCTCCATCTGAGGAGCAACTAAACAGGACTATCAAATGCATTGGCGTAGAACGTTCAAGATGGCAGCTAGCAACCAGCGGCGCGCGTACTTTCCTCTCAGCATACCTTAAGCCTGAAGCCAATGTCTTGTATCATCTGATGAAAATTAAGCTCATGCCCACAACATATGACACCTCCATCACGAAGGAAAGGGTGCTCCTCCTACTCTGCATTATGGAAGGGCTTAGCATCGATGTGGGACGACTCATTGAGAGAGAGATTGTAGGGGTTGAGAAAAGGAAGTAAGGCAACCTATATTTCCCCAATCTGATAACAGAGCTTTGTATCCTTTCAGGAGTCAAAATGGAGGACGCATACCAAACACTGAAGGATAAGGGGGTGATCAATGAGGTGGCAATTGAGAGGTTGAAGGCCGTTGATCACAGCAAGCGCGGAAGAAATATTGTTTTTGCGCTGAAGGAAGTCTCAAATACACAGGCAAGCATAATGCAGCAGCTCAGCTCCATCACAGGAGTAGTAGCAACTATTGAGAGAAGGCAACAGGCCTACTTGAGCTATGCCAAAGAAAGAGACGTTGTGATTCGCAAGGTCCTCATGCGAAATTTCTCCTGCCCCTTTTCGCCTTTCCTAAAATTTCCAAAGGACAAGTTTGCTGTTGAAGAAGAAGAGGATGTTGAAGCATCTCAGCCCGCGGGTGGCTCCAGTGAGGATGAAAAAGACTACTAAGGGATTGTCGTTCCCCTTGCCTGACAAAAATTTCATGTTTGCTTGTTTATTTTTTTTTTTAATTTTCTATCTTTTAATTTCAGTCATGCCTTTCTGTTTTATGCATGTTTCGTTGGTCTAATTTTAGAACTTAGTTCTAGGTTGTTTTTTCCCATTATGAAAAATTTTAAATTTTCTGTAATTGGTTTTCAGCTTGGTGTAGTTAGAAAAGAAATAAAAATGAGAGGAAGCTGAAGCTATTTAGTTCTTACGTCTCTAATTGTTCAATTTTCTGCCCAAATGACTGATCTATGGAAATTAATAGGATGGTTGCTCTTGCTCTTGCCTATAAAAGGTCGCTCTAGCGTTGCCTTGTCTCTAAGGTGTCTTTTAGTAGCATTTGGTAGCCTTGTCTTGCTAAGTATCCCTTGTCCACTCTAGAATCTTAACCCCAACTCAATTTTAATGCTGATTTTTTCCCAATTAAGCACAATGCTAGCTAACCATTATCCTTAGATTTAAGAGCCAATTTCCCCCTTGTAGAACATCTTATGCTAGGAAATCCTTCAATTCAATATTTTCATCTTTCTTAGGTTCAAGCTAAGTTTTAGAGAGTCTTATCCTTATCTCCTAAGCATTGAGGACAATGCTTCTTTCTAAGTTTTGGGGTGAGGATTCTCATATGTAACAATAGTATATGTAGTGTAGTCTCTGCGCTAAGAACTATCTTGTAAAGCTATGAAAAATTTTTGGTCCTGTAATTTAGCTCTCTGTAAAAAAAAATAATAAATAAAAAATAAAAGATTCAAAAGAGCTGCAGGGTCCAGAATGGCTAGTAGCCTATAATTGTCTTAGAGGACCTTAGTTAGTTGGCAGTGTAGGGATAAAGTCAGTGTCTTTGAATGGGGGTTGAGGGGAATTTTTGAAAGTTGGCAAAGGGAGAAGGTGAGCCAAGGATGTCAAATATGAACAAAGCACCTTAGTTCTAATGCAAGAGCTGGTTAGTTCCTTTGTACTAAGGCATGAGCACTCTGAGAAACACTTACCACAGTAATGAATTTGAGGCAGGGATGAGAATAGTTAGGACGCGGGGCTAGTACCTTTTAGCTTTTAGAAGAGAAGAGTTAGTATTGCTTGGGGACAAGCAATATATTAAGTTTGGGGGTGTGATAACTCTCCTAAAGAGAGTTAATTGTACCTATAAATTGCATGAAATGGCTAAAGTTAATCTATTCTAGCCCCAAATGTTCAGCGAGTGTGCTTGAATTAGAAGATAAATCGATGTCTCGCATGACTAAGAGTTTAATGTTAGCACTCAATTAAATGATCTGATTTTGAGCATTTTGTTGCAGCTGTGATGGTGCTACATCATTAGTTCTAGAAAAGGACAAAAAGCAGCAAGCTAGCAGTGAACGGGCTTCTTAGCGACATTTACCACAGTAATTGGAGGTTTTTACCCAAGAGTGAAAGCTGGGTTCCTCAAGGCTTGTGTTGTTGCCCTAATATCAGAAGGGGGTATAAATGCAAACAAGAGGAGAAGCCTCTAAGAGACACAGACACCAAGAAAATTCTTTTGGTTCATTCTTGAAGGAATCCACCCTCACTCCAAGAAATCTCTCCAAACCATTAGAGAAAGTCAAGAGGAGAAGAAGACCAACACCAATAGCTGAAAAGAGGCCGAGAACTCCTATTGGGAGCTGATCTTCAACTCCCTCTCTTCATTTTAGCATCTTTGTATTGTTTTTATTCCTACATTTTGTTTGACTCTCCTTATGGCATTGTCTAGCTAATCAACTTGTGTAAGGGGGACATGTTCTAAACTCAGTTTCTGAGCTGTAACTTTGTTGTTTGCTTTAATGAAAGTTTGCTTTGAGTTGAAGTTGTTTTATCACTCTATTTTCAATGTTCTTGATCACCATGTTGAAATACCTCTTTGATAATATTTGAAAAAACGTATTAAGGAGCAAAACCCTTCATCTTGAGCTAGAGTCTACTTGAGTCTAGCGTGTGGTGACTTAGGGATAAGCATCACCTAGCTTGGCCTAAAAAAATTTTGCATATATGTTGTTAATGTTTGTCTATGAATGTTAGTAGTAGAAAATCTGGGTTGTTTGGAAGAACATCTTGTCTGTTTGACCACTGCATTCACCCCATTATTGTTGCAGCAAAGTTAGGGTGGCCCAGAAGAGTCGACTTCCTCTCCTCCTTGCGCCTTTATTTTCATAAGACCTTATATAGCGATTGTGGATGTGTGGTAACTCTAGCAAACTCATTACTTGTGATTGATTTAAAATAATTATATAAAAGGTTTTTATTTCAGTACTTTTTAGCTATTAGTGGAAGAAAACCCCTTAGCTTATTGCATTGCTTTCTTGAGTGGATATTGAGTGTTTAAGCATTTAGTCTCTGTGGATTCGAGCTTTTATTTCTTGATGTGACGATTGTGTATACTTGCACATATAAGAATTGGTAGCACAATTAGTGGACAGGAATGACCCAGATCTGTAGAATGTTGATATTTTTTTCTTTTTGCAATCCACAAAAAGCAGGGTTCTAGCGCCAGTTGGTGTAGGCCCATGCTCAACTAAACCCAAATGTGTGATATGCATTCCCTTTCAACATCAAATTTGTAATCATATAAAATGAATAATGTTTGGATTATCAAAGATGTAGCCGAATCTTAACCAATCGAATCCTAACAAATTGGAAATAAAATAGAGTGACAAATTATAACGTTGAGGTGATGTACTCAAACGGCAAAATTAAAACTTGAACATGTCATATATTTCTCATAATTTTCGTTTAAGCATGATATTTTTTCGGCTAAATAATATTTTATGATAGTTTCGTTTAATGAGAATAAATTGTTTTCCAAATTGCATACTTGGGTAAATTTTTCATTTGATACTCTAAAAACTTCCTCAAGTGGGGGTCAGATAAGTAACAACACTTTAGCAAAGGTAATCAAGAAATTTGACAGGGTATAAAACTGAAAGCAGGCAAAGAAGTTAAGTCAGTAAGTGTAACCAAGGGTATATAAGATCAATGGCAAATGAGCCCAAATGGTCAAAGCCAAAAGATGCTGAAAAAGGCAAGCAAACCAGCCCAACCAATTTAAACTAAAAGCAGGCAAACAAGATAAGTCAGTCAATGAAACTAGGGGTATAGAAGACCAGTGACAAAAAAGCCTAAATGGTCAAAGTCCAAAGGTGTGAAAAGGGCAAGCGAACGAGCCCAATCGATTGAAGTCCAAGGATAGTAAAACTAAAAGCAGACTAATAAGCCAAACTAGTTAATTAATAAGCCTAACAGACTTAATTAGTAAGTGGGCAAATAAGTCAAGCCAGTTAGTGAACGAAAATTATGAATGCCAAAATTAGGCAAATAAAGTCTAACAGATCGACAAAACCTAGGTATTAAAACTAAAGGCATGCAAAGAAGCCCAGGCAGTTGAAACCCTCATGTTTAGACTCCTGTATATCAAGTTGACCAATTAAATCTAATAAGAACTTGATCTTTTGAAAATTCTTTAGGTCGAGTAGCTCATAGACCAGGCAACCACCTAGAGAGCCTATCAGAGCAACCATTTAGATTTATCATCAGATAGAAGAAATATTCAACTCTTCAACTATTCAACAGATAAACATGTTAAAAAGTCAACTTAGTCATTTGGTATTCCTATTAAAGAGAAAAACAAATTGTTTGAAGATAATTCTAAAGGTGATAGGAGAGAGGCAAAAAAAATTCGACATAGACAGTGAAAACAACATAACATTGAGTTCTTGCTCATTATTATGATAAACAAGATTAATAAACCTATTGATATTCCTCAAAGAAGAAGAGCAACAAACAAACTTACTCCCCAGTCATACCTTAGGAGGATAGTGGTAAGCCTAAATATTATCATCTCTTCCCAGGGATAGTGATGGTCTCTTACATCGTGAATCTAAAGCATATGAATTTCTTCGTCAGCATTACTTTCACAAAATGAAACTAAGATATTAGAGAAAATCACCATTAAACATCTACCAAAATGTTGGATAAAACGGAGCATCAACTCCAATGGTTAACAAGCTTTGAAAAATCACATTAAAAGGAATGTCACATAAATTCAAAACTAGAAGCACGAAATTCTTACTTCTCTCGATATAGATATTGGCTGACACATGATGACCTGTAGCTCAGCAAAATCTCATCAAAAGAATGAGGGTTATTATTAGAGGTAAAGTACATCAAGATTAACAAGTTAGAAGATCGATCAATATCTACGAGCCACAAAGCCAACAACAAATCAATAATAGATGACGAACTAGGAATGATGGACCAAGAATGGTGCACCAATAATGATGGACCAATGATTGCAAACCAAAAAATAAACGACCAAGAATGATCGATAAAGGATGGCCGACTAAGAAAAGTCGGTAACGAATGGCAAACCAAGAATGACTTACCAAGGATGATCATCTAAGAATGACATTAAATGATCGACAATGGATTTACGATAAATACTTTCAAAGCAGAAGTCTAGCATTTCGACTAACTCATTATCTTCAACTCTGAGGGTAAAGACTAATGTTATGGACTGGAAAAATCTCAATTTTATACCATTTAAATTTCCTTTATCTGAGGAATCCAAAAGGAGAAGATATCCAGATGGCTTTAGGATTTTCCCTAGATTTGTAAGAAGATATCATATATTCAAAATGAGAAGATATTTAGATGGCATTAGGATTTTCCCTAGAAGATATAATATATTCAAAAGGATAAGATATTCTAATGCCTTAAGATTTTCCCTAGATTGAGGAGAAGATATTTTATTGATTCTAGATTTTTCCCTCTGGGACTCCTCGATGACTTCTGTTCTCTCTTACTATTATAAAGATCGGCAAGCAAATGATTTTTGATTGAGCCCACGAGGAAGAAAAAGAAGAAGGAGAAGAGTGAGATGTGAAACTTTCACTTGCAAAAGCATCGATGTGTCGTGTGTGCATTCATTGTTGCCCCTAAACGTAAATTTAAGTTTGACCAAGTAGAGAGTATTTTTGTTTAGGGTTTCCCATTATCGCACGATTCAATTCTATCTTATTTACTGTGTCATCGAATGATCTATCAACCTAGATAGCAGATGGAGATACTCGGGGTACTTGGGGTACCATTGTCCTTAACAAGTGGCATCAGAGTCATGGTCTAAACCTAGCTGTATCGGTGAATCCTCGAGTACCAAACAAAGAAGTGGTGAGCCTCGGAAGGTGTGGTCATGGTGTAATCCATGGGTGTGCTCTATCAAGGTGTGCCTGGAGCCTTGGATAAGAGCAAGCTCTCGTTCATGTCCGAGAGTAGAAGTAGACGGATGAGTGACTACTTGAGGGAGGCTTGGTGGTACTTTGTTCGAAGGGAGGATTCTTGAGCTTGTAAGGTTGATTGCAAACAAAGTTCCTCATTGGCAAGGGAAGGGAATGATCATGGATATATAAGAGAGGACAATTATCTCCATTGGTATGAAGCCTTTTGGGTGGAACCAAAAGCAAAACCGTGAGGGCTGGCTATGTCCAAAACGGACAATATCATACTATTGTGGAGATACTTGGGGTACTTGGGGTATCGTTATCCTTAACAAAATCTTAAAATCAATCTAGACATATTGCAAATACATGAATTAGCAATAAATTACATACATGAATCACTAGATACATTGATTGATGTCCATGTATTAGTGAAGGGTCACATGTACTGATATTTACTATTAGTGTCTTTTGGTTTATTTTCCTACTAGTATAAATATGTATAGGATTTGTCATTTGTAATCAATCTAAGGAAAGCAAAGTCACTTTCAAAATACAAGTTCTTGTTTCTTCAATTTAGTGTGAGTAAGAGAACAACCTTCTTCTCTTGTCTCTTGAATTGTGTTGTGAGGGACTACTTCGTTTCCAACAGCACCAGATTCGTTCTTATTTAGTAATTTGTTTGAGTGAATCTTTTTACTTTTGGGTCTTTGATTTTTGTTTGGTTGTTTATTTGTTTTATGGTGATTTGGAGTCTAGATAACTTGAGCGTTAAGGTAATCCTATGGTCACGTTTTTAGGTAATTTTTGTATTACTGTTTTAAGGGATAACCATGCCAAAATTGTTTTTTCTATATCAGCAAATTTATATTAAGATTGATCAATTTACCTTTTTTGGAAAGTGGTTGAAGATAATTGGGACTCTAACCTGTAAACTTTTGGTTGAAATAAAATGTTGAGGTTTTGAACTTAGCTTATTTTTTACCTTTAGAGATGTTTATGGAGGTATTACCCTCTCTAATGTGGTCAATATCTGATGTTTGTTTAGAATACTTGCGTTTCTTGTAGCTTGAACCCAAGGTCTCGAGAATAATCCTTCAAGTCCAAAGCCACTCAAACCATCCCTTGGTGACACAAAAACTCTACTATTTACTAAGTTTCACATAAAACTTCGTTTCTTACTTAAGTATCGGAGTGTGCATGATTAGCACCATACTAGTGTGTAATTTTTTTATTTTGTAAGTTTTGTCGATCCCTTTTATTCTAGAAAACTGTTGCAAATTTGGTAATTTTGATAGGCCATAATTCCACCTCAACAAGTTCATTTTAATTCTTATATTATAAAATAAAATAAGCTTAAAAAAATATAGCGCCTAGTGTATTTGATAACAAACTCTATTGATATCAATAAAATTAATCATTTCACTATTCAATTTTCTTCTGTTTTCAAATTGTTCCAAGGCTTAGACTAATAATTACACGACGACATTTTAGATAAAGTGTATATATATATGTACGTAAACAATTATTTATGAACATAATATATTAACATAAAAAAAGAAAATATATTAAATTTTAATAGAATAAATCCATCATTTTTAATATACAAAAATTTAATATACATTTAAAACATACGCTTATAAATTCATTTTAATCCTTTTATTATAAAATAAGATAAGCTTAATACGTAGTGTATATGATAACAAACTCAGTTGATATCAATAAAAATAATGATTTCACTATTCGACTTTCGTCTATTTTCAAGTTTTTCAGAGGCTTAGATTAATTATTACACAACAACGTTTTAGATAAAGGATATATATACGTAAACAATATTTATTTCATAAAAATAAAAAAGAAAATAAGTTAAATTTTATTACATAACTAGCATATTACAATTCCACCCATTTATTAAATGTTAAAAACAAATACTGTAACAAATATGTAAAGCACAAAACAGACTCAAAAGAAAAAACACTCACAATATCACACACGTTGTACAATATATATATATATAAGACAAGGATTTAAAGGAAAAATATGGTAGGTTTTAAAACTTAGGTATTAAAAAAAATACATGTATTTTAAATATTACTTATTTAAAAGTACGACTTTGGTCAAATACGTTTTTTTTTTCTTTACGCGACATTTTTTGAGTTCTAAAACACTTTTATTTTTAGATTTTAAAATGGTCGATATTTCACCAGAAATTAAACATAAAAGAGAGATGAAAGAAGAGATATCGTTGAGAAAGGAGGTTTAGAATATATGGTGGTGCTTCTTTTCACGAGCCTCTTCGGCCTCTTCCTTCTCACGGTGCTCGTGAAATGCAAAGCCACCGGCTCCCACCGCGGTCGCCGCCGCGATCTCCTCCCCTAACTTGTGCCTGTGCCCATCTTCTGAGTCCTCTGCCTCGTGCTTCTCATGCTGAGCAGAGGGAGAAAAAAGTTTCTTGATTTCTTAACAAATTAATATAATATAATAAATCAAATTTCTTATTTCTGACGTGAATTATATAAATTTTGAAATTAGATAACTATTTTTACTCGGGTTCAAATTTTATTTTGGTATATGAAATTTCACTTTTTTTTCTTAGTTTTTATATGGTTTCAAATGTTTGGTCTAAAAACATGGTAACTACTCGTTATGGGTAATTTGGTCATTTTACTTTTGTAAGGTATTTTATTGGCCTATTTTTTAATATGAAACCTAACTTATTAATGCATATGGCTTAAAATAGGTTTTTTTTTTAATATGGAAATTTAGTAGCAAATAGCATTTTTCTACAAAACATAGAGGATCAAAAGTAGTAATTGAAAGGTTAAATTATACATTTATGATAATCATACCTATTTAATCCCACAAATATTAGAAAGTTTAGACCGTTTCCTTGAACTTATGATTTTAGTTGTAATAAGTTTTGGACCCACATTCGCTTCTGTCAAGTCATTACTTATTAATTAAATTAGTATACTACGAAACACCAACTAAATTTAGCATTAAATCTAGAAATACAAAAAGAAAAAAAAAAGATTAAAATTATCTTTTCAGATGAATTTTTTCTTATTATAACAACATGAGTATAGTTCAACAATAAAAGCATCTACTTTTTCAGAAGTTGGAAATACTCCATCCTTCGTATTTGTGGTACTTAGAAAAAGAATTATTATTAAAAACATGATATTAAGAAAATTATACGACTATTTTTTAAATTGCACTGGTACTTCTATTTAAATTTTGTTCCAAAATTTTTCTTTTATTAAGAAAGAAAGATTGAGAGAGTTTGTTTAAGGATCACACGTTAAAAAGATTGGACTGGCCTACCAAGAGTTTATAATATATATAAATAGACTGCCTCTTTCATTCATTCCAATTAGTTTTGAGAAATAACTATTGAATATTGATGGTTTGCATGAGATGAAAAATATATATTATATATGTAAATCTTACCAAGCCAAAGGCACCAGCAGCGGTAGCTCCGAACTCATCGAGATGCTCTAGATGCTTGTGTTGTTTTTCTTCCTTTTTGTAGTCCTCATCCGCGGGATTCTCCTCTTCATTTGCTTCCCCATATCCCTTCTTGTAACCACTTTCGGACTCATCATAGCCACCATCGTACTTGGAAACTTTATCATTTGACTCATTGGTGCAATCGTCATACTTAGTAGTCTTATCTTCCGACTCACCGTAGCCACCACCGTACTTGGCGGCCTTGTCAAGTGATTCACCGTAACCACTACCGTACTCAGCAGCCTTATCTTTCGATTCACCGTAGCCCCCACCGTACTCAGCAGTCTTATCTTTCGATTCATTGTAGCCTCCACCATACTCGACGACCTTATCTTTCGATTCACCATAGCCCCCACCGTACTCGGCAACCTTATCTTTTGATTCACCGTAGCCTCCATCGTACTCAGCAGGCTTATCCGCTTTTGATTCACCGTAGTCCCCACCGTACTGATCCGCAGCCTTATCTTTCGATTCACCGTATCCCCCACCATACTCTGCAGCCTTATCTTCTGATTCACCGTAGCGCCCTCCGTACTCAGTATCTTTATCTTTCGATCCACCATAGCTACCACCGTACTCAGCAGCCTTATCTTCGGACTCACTATAGCCACCACCAAAATCAGTGGCCCTCTTTTCAGACTCACTATAGCTGCTACCGTAGTCGGGAACCTTGTTTTCAGACTCGGCGGCCTTGTTTTGAGTGGTGTAATTAGCAGAGGCGTCAGAAGAGTAACTGGAAGTTTTGGAGAATTCAGATTGGGAATATGGGGCAGTTTCAGTTTCAGTGGGAACAATTTCTTCCTCCTCCTCGTGGCGGTGGAAGAGGTGGCGGCGGCGGTGGTTGTTTTCCTCCGACATGGCGGTTTCCTATTTAATTCTAAATGCAATTTGTAAATTGGATGAGCTGGCGTTTTGGGAAGAGAGTGGCGAAGGCGAGTTGTATTTATAGAGGGATTGGGCGGTGGATATAGCTGGACAAAATAATTCACAATTCTATTTATTGTATCTCAAAATAATAATAATAATAATAATAATAATAATATCCATATCGTCGACACCCTCTAATTGGAAAAATCATAATAATACGAGAAATTTACAGAAATTATTTTAATAAATAAGTATTTATTTTCATATATATTCTTTCCTTTTATTTTTTTGTTGAAAGTTCTAATAATTTTTTAAATATTTTATTTAAATTTTCAAGATGTTTAATTCAAAGACAAATCAAGAAAATTACATTTATTATTCTTGTTAATTAAACTTTTTGATTTATGTGAAATATGGACACACGTGTAAATGGATATGACTAAATATGGAATAACGGACCCAAATAATGCAAGGCAAAGATATTTGAAAAAAAGTTTAGTCCTGTAAAATTTGAAATTCATGTTCCGAAATAGAACATACACACTGGATAGTTAAGATAAATTACTACTTATTTTGACATTGATTTATTTTTAATGGTCAAAAAATTTTAGTTGACTTCGGTTATCTATTAAAATATAGTCGAAATAGAACAATACTAATAAGATAAAGGGGGAGAAATCGTAGGCAAAACGAGCATAACTCAGCGATAATTGGTTAAAATTTTCAAATATAGCACAAATTTTCATTTATATTAGTAATATATCAGATACTCATATCAGTATATATGATCATATACATATTGTAAGTATATCAGACACACGTATCGGTAATATATAATATATATATCAAATACATATATCAGTAGTCAGATATATTACATATGTATATCATTTCGATAAAGTTGTTATTTTAAAATTGGACCTCCATTTTTCTTAAAAAAATGTGCTATATTTGGAAAAGCTAGATGTGGTTGCTATTTTGTTAATTTTACTTTTTCATTTTTTTTAAATATAGCATAAATTTGATATGTTTTATGTTACATTTAAGTTCCAATTCTAAACTCTCTGCTACATGCATGTATGTAGGTATATTTTGATGTAATTGAAGATAGGAGGGGAAGATTTCATGAGACTTTGTTTGGCAAGACAGGTTGATTATTTAAGAATCTGTAATTGTTGTAGTAGGTCTGATCGACAAAGAAGCTCGACGAACTCTTGAAATAATTGAAGCTAATTTGAAGAAATTAAAGTTCTGGACAAGAGGCAAGTAATCGACACAAATCTAGCTCTCAAACGAGCTAGGTCACGAATAGAGGTTATGGCTGCATGAACATAGCTTAAGATGGTGAAGGTACTAACTCTTTTGTTTAAGGTTCGAGAGATTCAATTCTCACGCTCTCACCTTTGTTGTACTAAGAAAATATATATTTATTTTATGTTATTTATGTAATTGTCTCTACAAATAAACCACTTCAAAAAGTCAATAAAAACTTCTACTAGCGAGTGCAAAAACAAGTATTATAATTTTTAAAACATCTGAATTTTCATCTCTTTAGTTTATGATATATATCTTAAATTAGTTGAGTGCTCAAATCGGTCAACTTATTCTCATTTATATCAATATATTTTTTTAGTACAATATGTGGAGAGGAGATTTAAACCATCTTATAATTGGATACATATAACTTAATTCGCTCAACTATGGTGTAGTAGGTTCATTTATATCAATATTAAAGTTTTTTTTTAGAACAAATATTAAAGTAATTTAGAAGTTATAAAATGAAATAATAAATAAAATATAAATAGCATGGTACTAGTATTCGAAATTATTTTGTCCACATAAGTGGAGTGCATAAAAGCGGATTTAGGTGGGATTAAATCAAGGAACGATCAAATGAACGGTGAGGATTAATTTGGAGGTCCGCATAGAGATTTTTTGTAAGGCTTGGGACCACCAAACCAAAACCCTACCCACGCAATGTCGACATAACGTAAAGTGATGGAACCCTACGCGTAAGGTCTCTTGTCCGTGTATATTCCAAGTACGACATGTCGCTCTTGTCCCTCATTATACTGAATTTTACTCGGATAAAACACCATCTTTATTAATAATGTAATAAGAAATAAAACACGGCATACACACGAGTTTGGACAAAATATTGAGAAAAAGAGAAAAAAAATCCCACACCCTAAATTTTATGATAGCATCTCAAAGATTGAGTACTCATAGTTGTTTTTTTTTTTTCCTTTTTGTGCTATGGTCCATGTCACTTGTCAACTGCCGTGAATTTGACGAGTCCTAAATTTTATGTTGTAATATATTTTTAATTAATTTTACATTGTTTTTATGATAATATTTGATAAAAGAAAAATTCACTTTATTTGTGCAACAAAGTGAACGGTCTCGACCGACTAGGTCGAGATGAATCGACGGAGTGAGTGGAAGATTGAAAGGACCTACATAAGGGAGCCAACACTTCGACACTCAAGCCAATAAGGAGATTGACCTTGATATTAAGACCGAGATAGAATCAGATACTTGATGTACAGTGGGGCCCCCTTTATATATATGTTGGAGTGTCTGACAATGCATCCGATCGAAGATGCTCGTGCTGGTCGTGCTGGGTATGGTATCTCTACGCCAAGTATTTGGCTAAGTATAGTTGGTTGTTCTGAAGGGATCGAATCCCCACCGGAAGCGATTGATTGCTTGTGATTCAATTCATTTTTTAAACGAAACAACACCGATTTTTAAAACATAACCATTTCTATTAAATTAGAAGTTAAGCCTCTGGGGAAGAAGGTTGCTTGTATTTGTAGACCGTTGGCAAATATTTTTCCCCGAGCACGGATCTTGATTCGGCACGAACAAAAATAACGAACGCACAAACCAAAGATTAGACACCTCACCACTTCCCAGCAAAAATGCTCAGAAGTGGTGAGATTTTATTAATTATGTTATTATATAACATAATTAACAAAATCAATTGTATTTATTATATTTAATGAATTAATTAATTAAATTAAAATCAATAAATAATTGAATCATATTCAAATATACATTTCCCTCGTAACCTATAGTATTTAATATGAATCTAATTCACACTCAACTTTAACCTATAGTTTTAATATGAATCCAATTTATATTATTCTCTCATAATATATAGTTTTATAATATATCATCATATATTATATTAAATTGTGTCATGCACAGTTAACTCAAATTCCCTTTAATTAAATTTGAACAATTCAAATTCCTTTCAAGAATTAATGTTCTTAATTACCCTTTACGAGCTAGCAAGGGGACCTAATGGACCTATAGATCAGAAGCTCCAACGCTGGGAGATTAATTGGTTAAACTCATTAACCACTTTAATCAACATACGTTAACTACGGGTTACTCCCCTAGAAACTCGCAACTGAACTCTTCTCACTATAGAATATTTGTGTGTCCACGGATATCGACCATTAACGGCAAGTCAATAGTTCACGAGTGTTCGTAACCACATATGGGTCAAATTACCGTTTTACCCCTATGTTACATCTTGTACATTAATTACCGTTGATCCTCTAATGAACAACCCAGTTATGGTCCGACCAATAACCGGAAGTACCTCTCTGACTAGTGAGAGGATGGGACCCCATGTTCAAGTCCCGGAGTCAGCACTAAAGGGAACACTCATCTACTCCCTAAAGTAGGAGATAAGTGAATTCCATCTTGTGTAGTTATGTTCCCAACTCGCCACTTGATCTCGTTCCCAAAATGGTAGAAATATTGAGTCGGCGACTCAGGCCACTCTCACTTATACAGATCAAAGAGCGAGCTCTCACGGGTAGGAGTCCATAATTCACTCAGGATTGAGAATGTGTTGCCTGGTCATCCTATGAGATAACAATCTATTAGTCAACGACGTTACATCTATAGATTGGCTATTTCGCGATCCGATCTTATACAAACTCATTGTATAGGATACTCTCACTCGCATGTCTCCACACGAACAATCTGGATCGAGTCGTTTCTAACATTTACAAAGCAGGTCGTATCCATAGTGTTGCGAGGATAAGGTACCCAGCCTTATCCACATACTATAAACCCTTTAGGTTATTCTCGGGATATTATCCACTTGTATATCGAGGATATATCAAATATATACCCAGTATATATAGTGTCCCAGTTACATGATAATAACCTTGGATGTTTAATTTATTGGATTTGGACAATGCGATGCTATAAATTTAACAAAAAATTGATTGAATATAACTTTATTGAATATAAATTTGTTTTTTACAAAATTACAAACTACGAGTTTAAGGCAACACACCCAACACATTCCTAGGGTGGAACGAGCATATGGGACCAACCAAGTAGTCGATCGCTTGCTCTCTCTGTTCGACCATCTCGAACCATTGAGTTATCTTCCATCTTGTGTCCTCCATGTGGCAGTATCATTTTATGCCCCCAACATTGACCCTCTCTCCAGTAGGTAGTAGTACCGTCGACCTGGTAGATAAGTTAATCTCGCTCGTGCGAGACCTGACCACGTGGTGACTTTATTAAGTCTCGAATTTGGAAAAATATAGCCATTGGGAAGGTGAAAAATGGATCTGACAACTTCTTTGCGTTTGGCTTCTTGCCTAGTGTTTGATCTTAACCGTTGACTTTTGTACACGTATATGGCTTAGATTCATTTGAACTATAGTATAAATAACTTGGATGTTATGTCTCATTCTCCACACTTCTCGAATTATTGAGTTCAATCTGCCTGCTCTGAATCTTCTAGGTTTGTCCTATTTTTCACTTGTTTTTGGATTTTCATTATGTTTAGCTCTAGCGATAGAACGTATAGTGCAGCCAACTCGAAAGAGAGTAGTTGATCTTTTAGTTATATAGATATATAGCGACTTGCGAGTATGTCTAGCATAGAATCATTAGGCAGGTCGAGACGTAGTGATGGTAGTGACTCTTTAGGAAATAGCCTTGTTGAGCACCTTGATAGAGAATTAGAAAAGGCTTCTCCATGTAAAAGTGCTTGATCTAGTGAGGTTGGGTCGTCTGAGTCGGAGGAGAGGGACACTTCCTCGTTTGGAATAGAGGTGGGAAGGGATGCATTGAGAAGGGCGAGGTGCCCCTCCAAAATGCCAGAGTTCCATTTGGAATCCCTTAAAGCGCAGTACAATATTCTTGCCTTAATTGGTCTCTGCTTGTTTGAGGATGGCGAGACTGAGCATAATATGCTTTACTTCTCTTACACTCTTTAGGTAAAATATTTATGAATAAGGTCAACTTCGCTCTAGCTCAAGTCGTTCCCAATGAATGGGCAGTCCTCTATAGGCCTAGGGTTATTTGGTGGTTGAAATGTGAGGAGGAGGATGGCCCTATACTATTAAACACTAACCAGCTGCTCGCCTACTTCAAGGTGAAGAGGGCTCATAGGATGGGGAGCCGCTTCTATCTATGTATTTGGAAAATATTGGGCACAGTCATTGAGGGTCTTTCCTCTGTGAAGAAGAAGGAGAGAGAAATGGTTCTACGCTTCTAGGGACTGGCTCGCTCTAGATGAGCTGAACGAGCCTTCTTATGAGGTTCCTCACAGAATTGGAAATTTAGGTACAGTAAGCTTACTTTAGTTTCAAGTTCATTCCTTCTAATTGCGTACTTAATCATTTCTCTCTTTTACAGTGTCCTGAATACCTATACCAGAGCTGATCGAGAAGAGTATTAAAGTGTAACACCCCGACGTGACTTTCTACTGCCCTGAAGCTTAGACCCGTAGCCCAGCACATGAACCCGCCTCTCCGACGACTCGTTTTGCAATCTCAATGCCAACAGTAGCAGATTAGTGTGTTTCTTTGTTCCGGCGACAGTCGGTGTTGATCTATCCTTGTTCGGAGCTGGTTTTGAGTTACCCACACCTAAACGGGACTAGATTTGAGTTAACCGCCCCTATTTGGATCCAAATAGACGTTACCCATTGCTTTTCGGCAACGGACCAGCAAGTGCGTAGCCTTTCGAACTTGGATTTGGAAGCCCAAACCTCCTTGGCGTCGACCCACTCCTAACCCAAGCAGTTCTAGTGTGAGTTAGTAGGTAAAATTCACCAAAACTTTGTTTCGATTCAAATTAAGCGTTTTTAGATGAACTCTATCCCGAGTTTGGTTGTTTTTGGATTTAGGAACCTTTCGGCGAGCTTAGTAGCGTGTTAGGACCTTGGTAGTAAGTAGTTCTTACTTGGGGGATGTTTGTTGTTTCAATATGAATGAATTGTTTGGTGCTTTCTATGTGTTTATTATTCGTTAATATGTAAGTTGATTATCTCTTTGTGAATCTTGGCTAATGATTCTGAGTAGTTTAGATCAAATCATGTTTGTCCTGGTTGTTTATAACTGATTTGTTTTGCGTTGTTGGATTTGATGCTCAATAATATTTATGAAAGCATTATTGATTATGAATGGTTTTATCGTTGTACGTTTGTGTTCATAAAAAAGTACACTGAAATAATTTGGGATAAATCTGTTGTGTTGTGCATACATGTTGGACACGTCGTTTCATTATTAGCTTACTGTTTTTGGTTATGAAAGCAAGCTGGTTTTCTTGTGAGTTCAGTGCTTCATGGGTCATGGCCTAGAAAGTATGTAGTATAACTCTGGTGAGAGTTTGGTTCTATAATGAAGTGAATGGGTGAGTATCAGGGCATGAGGGCTGATACGTCACTAGTTGGTTGCCGAGGCTCCAAGTACAAAGGTCGGGGATCGATACGCCAATTGTGGATAAAGATGAGTGTCGAGACCTTAACTATGCATGGTTAGGGGTCGGCACAGTGAGTCTTAGTGGAAGACAAGTATTAGAGCCTTGAGAGAGAAGGACAAGGTCCAATAGCTTGCAAAGTCATCGATGCCTTAACTATGCGTCATTAGGGGTCTGTGCAATAGTTCGAGGCCTTGGCTATGCGTGGTCCAGGGTCGAATGCCAAGCGTCGTAGAGAAGTTGACTATCAAGGCTTGAGGCAACTTTTAGAAGTTGGATTAAGGCTGAATATTCGAGCAACTCATGATTCGCGTAGATCGACTCTTTAAGTAGTGACTCACAAAGGTAGGCTTTGAGAGGGCTAACATTTTAAGTTGGCATTGTTGACGTTGGAATATAACTCGTACAATTGGTGGATCGTGTAGTTCGACTTTTCAAGCATCTGTCTTAAGGTTTGTCTACCATGTTCCGACTTTTGGCCTTAGGAGAAATTCGCCTTGATAGCACATTGTTAAGTTTAGAGCTTCGCGAAGTTCGGCTTAATCTTTTGCTTAAGTTGCTAATGACACATTGCTTGAGTTTGGAGCTTTGCGAACTCAGCTTAAGCTTGCGCGGCTAATGGCACGTTGCTTAAGTTTGAAGCTTTGTGAAGCTTTACTTAAGCTTGTACTTAAGAGTGGCATGCATACTTATATCTGGTGGCACCAATTTGAGTATATGTCGGCAACACCTAAGTCGAGTGTCGTGCTCGCTCAAATATGATAAAAGGCCTCTATTTTATTTGCTCCATCAGAATTTTTTAACTTGAGGTATCTTACGAAAAATAGCAACTGAGCTATCTGATGGGAGCTCATCCTAGCTATAGGGTCGTGAAGGCTCATCCTTTTGAGTTATCTCGTGGGGCTTTAACCTTGAGGCAGAGATGAACTATCTGATGGAAGATCTTCATCATTGGGGTATTGGTGAGGAATTTGATAGCTCATTTTTTGGGTCGAGATGACCTATCTCGTGGGAGCTCGTTCTTTGGTCATCGTACACTTTGATGAGAGTTCATCATTGAGGTCGAGCTGACCTATCTCGTGGGAGCTTGTCCTTTGGGTCGATTGGAGCCCATGGTTAAGGCCTAGCTGTTGAGGCTAATGCAAGCTACCTAATAGCTCATCCTTGAGGTTGAGGTGAGCTATTTGATGGAGCTCATCATTTATTTTGATGGGAGCTTATGCTTGAAGTCGAGGTGAGCTATTTGATAAAAAGCCATTTTATGAGAGGCCATCTTTAAAGCCAACGTGAGATATCTGGTGGGAACTCATCATTGACGTGATGGGAGTTCATGCTCGAGGTCAAGGTGAGCTATTCATGAAAGCTCATCCTTGAAGCCGACATGGGCTATATGGTGGGAGCTCATCATTGAGGTTGATGAGAGCTTATACTTAAGGCCGATGTTGGCTATTTGATAGCTCATCCTTAAGGTTGAGGTGAACTAAATAATGAAAGCTCATCATTTAAGTCGATTTGACCTATCTCTTGGGAGCTCATTCTTTGGGTTGATGGGAGTTCATGCTTGAGACCGATGTTAGCTATTCGATAGCTCATCCTTGAGGTTGAGGTGAGCTATCTGATTAGAGCTTATCGTTGAGGTAGAGGTGACTTATCTCATACGAGCTCATCCTTTTGACCAATAAGAGCTCATGCTTGTGATCGAGGTGAGTCGTACGATAAAAGATCATATTTTTGTTGATGTGAGCAATATGATGGGAGCTTACCATTTTGGCCAATGTGAGCTATTTGATAGCTCATCCTTGAGGTCGAGGTGAGCAATTTGATGTGAGCTCCTCCTTGAGGCTGATCTACTATGAGCTCATTGAGGTCGAAGTGACATCTCTCTTTGCAAGCTTTCCTTAACGGGTTGCCGAGGTGAGTTATCTAATAGCTCATTCAAATTTGAGGTTGATATGAGCTCTCTATTCATGAGCTTTCCTTAAGGAGTTCGTTTGAATGTTGGGGATTATGGGATTCAGCCATTATGTAGTCGAGTTGAACTATATGACTTTATATTACAAATCCACCTAAACGGTACCAGATGTTGATGCTAAATTCTAGACTCTGAGATATGTGTCAAGCTGATCGGCCGAGCTGAGATCTACACACAAAGAACAAACACTCTGACGCAAGTGTGTCAGCCGTCTAAAATCTGATCTAAGTAAGTCAGTTTCAAATCGAATCGTATACGTAACTAAGTGGAGTGATGACATATTTATAGTGGTTAGGTGGGAATCTTTCTATTATGACAACTGTTAATATGTTACCAAAGTTGCTGTATTAATCCCAAATGTATGACAAGGCTATCGAATTCTTAGCTCAAGGTGGGACGAGCTTGGATACCTTTGCCTTTGTCTGAAGCTCCAAGTCATTAGCACCAAGCTGCACACGTCAGGCAATGATTGAGGTGGACATCTAATCTTTTCGAAGCTTAGTTCAATCGTTCGATCACTCAATATGATCTATTCTTATCTCGCCACTTGGTACGTCATATTTGTAGTACTCCCAATAAAGATTAAGGTAGAGATAGTAATACACATTTATTTAAGCCAAAAATTCAATTTGATAAAAATAAAAGTTTAAGAACACATTAAATTTTACCTAGCCAAGTTTGGATATTTTTAAAACTAAAAATAATTATTATTAAAATTGGAATTGAAATTATTATTATAATTATAGAAAGAGAAGATGCGAGGGACAGGAGGATGCGGGTAAGATAATTACGTAGAGTGGCCGACATCAACTTCTGGTTTGTAAAGTTTCCTTTTCCAAGTTTTGAAACGAAAAGGATATTTATATATTTATTCATTCATTTATTGAGAAAAAAATGTATTAAATATATCTATATACGTGAAGAAGGAAATGAATATCTAGCCTCCACATCTGAAAATCCTATACCATCCACTAAATAAAAAAAAAAAAAAATATATATATATATATATATAATTTATTCAAATTTCACCGATCATTCGGTCATTACCGACAATTATCATGTTAAATACATTGCGTGTAGGTAAAAAACAAGTTTAAAATGACTAACTAGTACCAAATTGAAACTTTTAAAATTATAAACATCCTATTGAAACTAAACAATAATTTACATTATTATTAAACAAAGGATTTGATTATTTAGACATACTATTCCAAGGGGAGCTATTGCTACTATTTTTTAGTCAAATCAATAGCGTTTGAAGTAACATAAAATATATTAAAAAAGATAATAAATAAATAGCAATGGAACTATTACTAGATAATAATAAAATTTTGGTTAAAATACTATTTTAGTTTCTGTACTTTCCATTGTTGTTAATTTGGGTTTCCATATTTTCAACTTTAATTTATTTTTGTAATTGTACTTTTACAATGTTCGTTTTAGTCTATGTAATTTTAAAAAGTAACAATTTTAGTTATTTTTTGCAAAATTTTAACACAAATCTACACATAACGGAAATACTTTAATATGAATTATGATTACATTTCAAGAAATATATTGCATGTAGTTTAGTGTGATAAAAAATTTTAAAATAAAATTAAAGAACAAAAATGGTAACTTTTTAAAAGTATACGAAACAAAACGTATAAAAGTTGAAAGTAGAGGAACAAAAAAATGAACCAAATATAGATTAAAATAATATTTAAACTTGGAATTTATAATATTTCAAGTAAATAGAAATGAGATTGAAACTACATAATGCTGTGGCATCATTTAAAGAATTTATGATCACTTTATAGATAATAAACAAGTGGATAGATAAAGTCATTGGTCCCTTAATTGTTTCATTTATTTATTCAAAAAAGCAAGATTGAAAATCCAGCGGGGTGGGACCCACGTCCATAAGGCTATTGACACGTGTCAGCATTGGAGTGGATCTTGAATTGAACTGAGATAAGGGGAAGGGGGGAGTCACATGTGAAATGACCGTTGGAAGTTGTGTCGGCAACGGTATATTCTCACATCCTCCAAATGCTTTATTGTTAATGGCCAAAAGGCTTACCAGTTCATACTAATAACTACTTCCAACCTCCAAGTCTCCCAGTTCCATCCATGTTTTGTCGGTAAAATTTCTAATACTGTATTTTGTCGGCGCAGGATTCTGGTTGAGGTAACACGTCAACATGAAAGTCCTTTGAGTGGACAATCTACAAACAAGACGTTGTATCAGTGTGGTGCTTGACCACGTACACTCTGAAGTTTAACTTAATACTTTAGAAGTTGGAATTTATCCAAAATGTATTTGAATGGAAAAAGATTGTGTACCTAAATGAAGATACGACTTCGCCTTTTATAAGGGGAAGTATTGGGAAGTGTTACCTATACTTGTCCTTGAGATTATCTCCTTCGATTGTCAATAGATCGAGACCAATATATAGAAGTGGGGAAATTGCCAAAAATAATCCAAAAAGTTATCTAGTATAGAAAATTAACCCATTTTCAAATTTAAAGTTTTTCTAACTCCGAAAAATGTTTCTTTTAAACCTTTTAAATTTTTGTGATTGAAAAATAAATTCAACTCTCACAAAATTTTTACAACTTCCTTTTACCCAACAAATGGAAATCAATATAAAATATGGAGGAAACGACTACATAGGGATTCGAACACAGGACCATCTGCTCTGATACCATCTTAAAAATAAACAAACCACCATTCAATTAAAATGTTTAAGTTGATGGGTTGGATAAATTTAATTCATTTATTGGATATCTAATAAACGAAAAAATCTCACGATTCACCGCTTGAATTCTTCAAGTGGTGAAGAATTTTGAGACCAATAACTCTAAGTTCTTTCTCTGTGTGTTTTTAGGAATCTCTCACTCTCTGTTTTCTGGAGAAAACCGCACACACTGTCTAACACACCCACAGTGAGGGAGAGGGTGGAGAGATTTAGGGGGAGGGGAGCAGTTACTTTAATTTGAATTTGGATTTAATAAGTCGTACAGTAGTCGAATCAGAGATCGTTGATGTTTTTACTTAAAAAATAAAAACCATGATTTCCAGTCGACAATCGTGCCATCTCAATTGACAAAGCTGGAAAGCTCAAGAATTGTGTAAATGAGATCGCTATTTAATTTCATCGAACTCAAAATAAATAAATAATAAAATGGAATTCATATTAGCTTCACCAGAACACACACAATGAGTTGCCGACTTCCATTTTTTTTTTTTCCAATGATGAAGATAAAATTGGTTCAGAATTGAATTCTTTTACTTTTATTTAAATCATATTTTTTACTTTCATTTATTTTTTTTTGTTATAATTTTTCGAGTAGAATAATCCCGATTTTGAAAACAATCGTATCAAATATGATCATAAAAGAATTCTTTAAAATGTTAGGGTATTTTTGTAATTGCACCTTCATAAAAAGTCAAAAAGGGTTCAAAAGACTTTTTTTTCTAAGATTTGAGTCATTTTCCTAAAACAAGAAACTTTTTAGGTTATTTTTACAATTTCCCCATAAGTGACGTTCTACCGACTATCAACGGCTCTTCTGCTGGCAGAATCTTTCTCCAAGTTTGGAGCTGAGCCAAATTGTCTTAGGCACGTTTGACAAGTTCCTCCTCATCCTCAACATATTTAATTTGAGGCTCAGACACATGTCTTAAGGTGAGAGAGCCACACGTATATTTCGAGTTTTACCCAAAATCAATGGCCCCAGTTTTGATTGGACCTGCCCTCATTTAGGATTGGGGTTGGCTTGGAAGTATTTAGGGAATAATCTCTTCTCTTTCGCCCAAGGTAGGGGAGGTGAGAGTTGTGCCTTTTCATTAGAGGGATGGTCTCTTTCATTTATTCGTGGAAGAATGCGGTGGAGTTTGCGTCCCATTGGTACGAGATAAGCCTCATTTGACATGTGTGCAAGGCATCGCACATTGCCTGGCATTGGCACATTACTTCGCCTAGCTTGACGCGACTTAATGCTTGCCACAAGTTGCTGCGGGTGGAGCTTGAAGCATCATTTCGCTTGACTAGACACACCGAGGTGCATCTTTTAATCTCCTCAAATCTTTACTTTTTAGGATTTTCTAGATCTGATGATGGAACTTTTTCTTTGCTCCTATATATATGAAAGGGTCATTTCCACTATTTATGCCTTTCAGCATATTCTTGTTGTGTCAATTTGAGCTTCCAATACTTCATTTTATTCCTCCTGAATTCGCTTTTATTCCCTAGGTAACCTTTACTCCTCCAATCTTTTTCCTTCCTTATGGATAGATATTCAGTGGTCACAATGCTTCCACCTTGGCTAGGGATAGGATCAGCAGTCGAGGTGCCACCTCCTCGTGTTGGATTAGACTAGAACATATCCCCTCCACCTGAGCCAAGGGGAGCTCGACATTCTTCACTGTAGATATTACGTTCTTCAAGCCCAAGGACAATGGGAGGATCGATTCCCTGCTTCTAGGGTGGGTTGGCTTCCACATGTAAGTGTTTCCGAATGGGGTGGGTTGCTACTTCATCCTTCCCTCAATTAGCTCCCGGCCAACTAGCTCCTAATAGATAATGACACCTCATCAACATGTGAGCATGTGATGGGACCTTGGACAACGTCAGAAAATGTTCATATGGAGACTTCATCAGACCCACGTCGTGAATACATTTTTGAAGAACCAATGCCAGTTCTACATATAACCTCATTGGAAACCTACTTTACACACTGTCTTCCATCAAACATTGGAAGAACGATTGGTTTTTTATCGGTGGAGAATGGCTAAACCTTATTGACAGCTGCCATCCACCTCAAATTCCTTTTGAGTTCGAGGACCTAGGACAGCATTTATGGGCCTTTTTAGCTCGACCATTGCATTTATTAAGTATAATCATTGTCTATTTTTTTATTGCAAGTGTTTTGGACTGTTGGGTACTTTCATGGACGTTAGGCTAGAGGTCACCCTTGAATGTGTGAGGGCTATTGGAAAAGCGTGCGCCTTCATGCACAATTGATTGTCTCCGAGGAAAGTATTGTTTGAAGTCAACTCATCACCGCCCCAACGCTAATTAAGGTAGGCCTTGGATTTCACTACTAGCATGAAGTATTATACAAATCTGAGCCATCTGAACTTGGTTTTGTGCAAAAATGACTTATTGCTTGGCTCATGCCTTGCAAGAAGTGGTCGCCTAAGTAGCTCGCACTATAGGGACACCCATGGGCAATGTCGAACTGCCTCCCATGGGCACTACCGAAGTACCTCCGGTGGCCAATCTGTTGGGAAAAAATATATATATAGATAAATCGATCCTTCTGTAAGTTCATCAAACAGGAACTATTTGTTTTTCCCCTTCCACAGACTAATAGCAGATAAGTAACAATAACAATAATAAGATATAGGGATAGAAAAGCTTAACACTACAGGGATTATACTGGTTCGCCCCTATCTTGGGACTACGTCTAGTCTTCTGCGAAAAAGCAGGTTCAACTATAGTTGGGAATGTTACAATGGAGATCTCACTCAAGATATTACTATCTTGCTTCTAAGTATCCTAACAATGGCTACCTAGGATTACACAATTGGAAATACCCTTACTAAACCCACGAGATAAAAACTCCTTTTTCACACACTTCCCACAACCATTCAAGTCTCTTTTATTTGGATTATGTATAAATGAAACCTTAACAAAATAGTTCTATTTATAAGAGGTCAAATATCTCAATCCTTATAGGAAAACAATATTGTAATCCTTATAAGACAATAATATCCTACTCCTTGTAGGAATTGGTAGTAGTGTTTGAAATTATTTTCCTCGTAGGACACGGGTCATCTGTTTTGGCTCCATTATCCCAATAATTTTCCACTTAGAGACAAAACATCAATCTTGCCTCCCACTGTAACAACAGTCTCTGATAATCTTGGAAAACTTCAAAGCTTCTTCTACAACAACTTCTGATCTTCTTGAAAAAATCTTCAAGGCTTCTCCCGCAAGTTTAAAAACTTGTAAAACAAAATATCAGAAATCACTGGTCTCATCTGTCTTTGCCCGACCTACGTGGTCTTGTCTCCCAAATGCAAGAGACACAGCCACGTGCTCCCACTCAAACTAAGTTGCGATATCTGAAGCTTGTTCGTTCTCAAACATTGATTCTTGAAGAAAGAACTTCCCACTAATGACTTAACAACTGTATTCAAGCCTGCTGCCAGATTTGAAAGTCCATTCTTTACCTCAGCACCTACTGAGTTAATCTTCTCTTATGCAACTGTTCCCTGACGCGACTTCATCAACCCATCCGCCTGACAACTGGGGATAATCCCTGACAACCTAAAGAACTTGTTATCGTTCTTCCCAATTGTTGTTCCTGAATTGATGGCAGATCTTCTTGATCTGTTCTGGTTGTCTTTGTCGCTGGCTCAGTCATACCTCTTTCGACACCATCTGCAACTTGCATCCACTATTTCAATGATCCTCCAGCAACACTCAACTGCGACGTGTAAACTGTAGATCTTCTATGGCCAACTGCCACCAACATGGATCCTTTGGTGAGTTTCCACTGGTTCCCACGAAAGTCACTCTGATAACCATCATCGTCCAACTTACCTGTAGAGATAAGGTTCATTCTGATACTGGGTACATACCTGACATCTCGCAGTAATAACTGAGTCCCACTATTGGTTTTCAATCGTATATTTCCAATCCCTTTAGTTTTGGAAAGTCTTCCATTCCCCATCCTCACGTGGCCGCGATTGCCTTTTCTGAAAGATGTGAATAATCTTCTACTTGAAGATATATGTACTGAAGCTGCGCTGTCTATTACCCACTCCGATGACTAGTTTCCTGTTTCTATGTTGCTTTCAACACAGACGAAGGCATCATCTACAATTGCATTTGACTCCGCCATATATCTTTTTAGATCCTCTTTTAATATTCTACAATTTTTTTTGATGTGGCCTTTTTTGTGGCAGTGAAAACATTCAACATCTCTCTTCCAATCTCTCCTACTATGCTTCTACTGCCTATCATCGGAAGCAACCTTCTCTTTACTTTTTTCAACAGCCAATGTTGAGTCTTGTATGGAAGTAGATTATTTTCCACTCCCCTTTCTGCGAATTTCTTCAACAATTGTCGCATCACAAATTTCTGAAAATTTCAAAGATTTGTTTCCTAACGAATTGGACACTGCTGTCTTCATCGTTTCCCAACTTTCAGGTAAATATGTTAGCAAGTGAATAACATTCACTTTGTCACTAAAAGTAATTTTAACTGATGCCAATTGATTGATTATTTTTGTGACCTCATTTATGTAGGAATTGATAGAAGTATTCTCTTCCATTTGAATGTTAAAGAATCTGCTTAAGAGATATACCTTATATTAGTTGAGGATTTCTCGTACTTATTCTCTAGTGCTTTCATCAGATCTATTGCTGTCGTTTCGTTTGCTACGAGACTTGCCACATTCAGCGATAAACACAATCTGATAAAGGCAACTGCCTGTTCATTCGTCTCTACCCAATCTTCATCTTTCATCCCTTCTAGTCGTACCTTTAAAGCTTTATTCAACTTCTTGCAGGTCAAGTAATTCTTAATCTGCATCTTCCAATATTCGAAATTGGCCCCATCGAACTTCATGATTCCTTGAAAACCTGACTTCTCTACTGATCCCATGACCCTCTGAACCAAGCGCTCTGATACCAATTGTTGGGAAAGAATATATATATAGATAAATTGATCCTTCTGTAAGTTCTTCAAACATGAACTATTTGATTTTCTCCTTCCATAAGCTAATAGCAGATAAGTAAGTAACAATAACAAAGTAATAAGAGATAGGGATAGAAAAGCTTAACACCACAGGGATTATACTGGTTCGCCCCTATCTTGGGACTACGTCCAGTCTTCTACGAAAAAGCAGGTTCAACTATAGTTGGGAATTGTTATAATGGAGATCTCACTCAAGACATTACTATATTGCTTCTAAGTATCCTAACAATGGCTACCTAGGATTACACAATTGGAAATACCCTCACTAAACCCATGAGATACAAACTCATTTTTCACACACTGCCCACAACCACTCAAGTCTCTTTTATTTGGATTCTGTATAAATGAAACCATAACAAAAGGGTTCTATTTATTAGAGGTCAAATATCTCAATCCTTATTGGAAAACAATATTGTAACCCTTATAAGACAATAATATCCTACTCCTTGTAGGAAGTGGTAGTAGTGTTTGAAAATTCTTTTCCTCGTAGAACACGGGTCATCTTTTTTGGCTCCATTGTCACAACATAATCACCATGTGGTCCCAACGACCAATGCTACGAAAGCTATCATTAGGGTAGTGTCAAAAGGAGAAGGCTTCGTCGAGTTGGATATGATAATGCCCTTGGAGCAAAGAAGCAATAATCGGAAGATGGTGTTGGAAATCACCTCATCCTCAACTAAGCCTGGTGTAGCCAGGTGTGGGGTCGTGGTTGGCCTAGAGGGACTCACTTCTCCTTAGAGGTCACAAGCAAAAGGGTCGACAGACCTAGTTCGAGCAATTGACTAATCAAGGACAAGAAGATCACTCACTCGCTCCTTCAGTAGACGAGGATATCTCCTCGGACTAAGAGGGAGCAGAAGATTACTACGCCTTCCATTTGGGAGGCCCTTATATTTGAACACCGGACAAGAAGAAGTGCAAAAGCTGGCTTTGAAATCTATGCTCGCAGTCACCAATTGTATTGGGACCGTCTAGGTGGAAAGTAGTTGGAGGGCTTATTCCACCAACTCCATACCGACTCCTATGGTGCAGCTTGGATATGAATCATGTGCTCTCCACTTTCTTATTACTCACTTATTTAACTCTTTTTGGTGTTGGTAACGAGCTTGGTTTCTTCATTTTACCAGGCAATGCCCGCTACCACAATGCTGCCATCTTCTTTCGTGACAAGCTTGCCGTTTAAGACCTATGCAAAAGGATATCAAAGCTCTGCTTGACAAGCTCAAGGCAACCTTAGCAGCTGAGAAGAAACAATCTACGTCCAAGACCACTAAGGTGGTGGATTGGTATAAGACCCTGGCTACTAATCTCAAGGCCAAGATCGAATACCTAAAGAGCAACAAGGTTGCCTTTAATACAGTGTTGGAGGCCAAGATGGCATAGAGTAGAAAATGTTACCTACAGCTCGCCACTATCCAAGCTTAAATGTCGGTGATGAAGGAGAAGCTGCTCTTTTGATCTTAGAGGGAGCCTTCATGGAGTTAGACTCCTTCCTTGATTTCGAGGAGGAGTTCTTGATGGGACTTTAGCTTTTATTAGAGACAAGTACAAGGTGTCTATGTATATAGGGAATGCGAGACCATAAAAAAACCCTTCTAACAGGTATGTAACCTTTAACCAAAGATGTTCGGATTTGGAGTTTAACTTCCCCTCCACCTATTCGCCCAATAATTTTTAGCTGAGTTAAATTTTGGCACAAGTTTAACTAGCTCCCAACAGCTGTGGGATCTTGCTAGGTTGCTTGACGTTATGATGGGGAATACATGTAGATACAGATTGTTTGGAGTATTTGACTCCCGACAAATTGATATCAATTTATAAAGTAAAGAACCTACCAAGGAACCTTGGAAGATTTTACCAAACTCTTGGGTGAGGTGTGGGGAAACTAGTTAGGGGCCCTCTTCCATTAAGGATTGGAAGGGGATTGGTTTTGGTTGACAAGGATTCTGATGGCAAGAAAAGCTGTCAAGTCCCCCATAGCTTCAGTAACATAGGTATAATGTCGTTTAGCGTAGCACTACGTGGCTGTACTACTTGGCTATGCTAAACGACGATAATTTAATAGACTGTGGCCTACAAATTGTTGTCCACTAATTGTGCTACCAGTTCTTCTATGTGCAAGTGTACACAATCGTCGCAGCAAGTAATAAAAGTTTGAATCCACAGAGACTAAATGCTTAAACACTCAATATTCGCTCAAGATAGTACTACAACAAGCAACATGATTCTCTTCCAAATAATAACTAAACAGTGCTGAGAATAAAACCTTGAAAGAAATATCTTAATGCAAACACTAGGGATAAAGTCGTTAGAAGTACGAAACATCCATAATCACTCAGTAAGATCTTGTAAAAATAAAGGCGCAAGGGGGAGATTAAGTCAACTCTTCTGGGCTACCCTAACTATGCTATAGCATTAATGGAGTAAGTGCAGTGGTCAAACAGACAAGATGCTCTTCCAAACACCCAAGATTTTCTACTACTAACATTCATAGACAAACATCAATAGCATATACACATAGTTTTTATGACCAAGCTAGGTGATACTTATCCCTAAGTCACCACACGCTAAACTGAAGTAGACTCTAGCTCAAGATGAAGGGGTTCGCTCCTTAACACATTTTTCCAAACATTGTCAAAGAGATATTTCAAAATGGTGATCAAACACAATGAAATTAGAGTAATACACTACTTCAACTCAAAACACACTTCCATTAAAACAAACAGCACGGTTACAGCCCAGAAAATAAGTCTAGAACATATCCCCCTTACACAAGTAATTAGCTATGCAAAGTCATAAGTAGAGTCAAGCAAAATGTAAGAATGAAAATAATACAAAGATGAGAAAATGAAGAAAAGGACCTGAAGATCAGCTCCCAACTGCCACTGAAGAGTCTGCTTCTTCTCTTTGCTTTTTCCAACGGTTTTTAGAGGGAGTTTCTTGGAGTAAGGGTGGATTCCTTCCAAGGATGAACAAGGGGAATGTTTCTTAATGTGTCTATCCCTTGAGGCTTTTCCTCTTGTTTGTATTTATACCCCCCTTTAGATATTAGGGCAACATTACAGACCTTGGGGGACCCAGCTCTCTCTTTTTGTTAAAACTTCCAATTATTGCGATAAATCCCGTTGAGCAGCCCTTTCACTGTCAACTTGTCCTTTTTTGCTGCTTTCTGAATCTGGCTCTGATGCTATAGCATCGTCAAAGCTGTAGCAAAATGCACCAAAATTAGCTCAATTGCAATTGACAAAACTACAGTGTAGAAAGCTAGTGTTTATGATCTTTTTAGCACAAAAACAGTGATTAAGGGTGCAAGGGCTGCTATCTTTAGCTAATTTACACCAACATTATACCCAAATAACTCTCTATTTGGAGAGTTATCACAAATTCAAGAGGAAGAAAACGTTCATGTCGTAAACTATCAAGTCAACGACCCCCCAAGGTTCATCAACTAACCTTTCTCAACGCAAACAACTTGACCTCATAGGAGAAGAAGGTATGTTGTTTCTCCAAGTCGTTGTAGCGACCTCTATAATTTGCTTCCAACTCGGTGCCCAATATTGTTTCTGATGAGGGGGTTCGTGAGAAGTCCCTTGTGCAGAAAATGACTAAAATCGAGCAAGGAGTTTTTGAGCAATCTATCGAGGCGATCCCTATCCAGGCGGTGCACGACTCTTCAAATAAGAAGAAGGGGACCTGGAAGAGCTTTAGGCGACCGAGAAGAGGGCCACTACCCCAGCAGTGGACCTCGGTGGTCCCTCAACAATCAATCTAATCAAGAATGCTTAAGACTTTAAGTTCTCCTTCTAAAGTCAAACTGTTTCTAAAGAATGAACTCCCTTACGCATCAACTTGTCTGCATGAGTTCCAACAAAGCTCTCGTTTGCTTCGAGTTTGGTTTCATAACTTGTCCAATTTTATTAGACTTGTTACTAATCATGCTCTTTCCTGTAGGCTCGTGCTCTTTTCTGCATGACATCTACCCTAATCGGGTCTCAGCTACTCGGTAGCAAGGCAATGGGTCGAGTAAGAGAAGACCACCTCTGTTAAGACCATCAAGGAGGCTAAGCAAGTATAGGTCGAGCTTCAGGACACGAGGTCCAAACTGTTGGAGGTAGTGCATAAAATAAGTGATATTGAATTCAACCTAGAGACTTTGAGGGAGGAAGTAAAGAGCCATGAGGACATACTCAGCAACTTCTATTTCGAGGACATGAATTAAGAAGTTCGACGATGAGCTTGTGGAGCTAAGGTTTGAAATGGCCAACTTAAGGCGTGCTTAGACCCTTAAGAGTGAGGCATTCTTAAACAACACCTTCCAAACACTTCCTTCTTATATGATTTCAGCAAGAGCTTGGCAAATGATGGCTTCAAGTTTGCTCTTCCCCACCTAAAGAAGTACGACAAGGGTTTGAACCCAACGACCATGAAGCGCTCCTATATCAAGGATTGGACATTGTCGGAGGACGGGACTGAAGCTCCTGAGGAAGTTATCCAGACATACTTGAAGAAGTTAGATCAGTTTCCTCCAATCCAATCGACTTTCCTCAACATGATCCAGTGGCCAATGCTGTAAGGTTCGAGCTTCTTGAGGTCAAAACTTTAAATATCAATATTGCCAAGGATGCAACCTACTGAACTCCTTCGTGGCTACTCAACTCTCATTGCTTTCTTCCTTTTATGAAAAAAAACTGTAACTGTTGGGGTCGAGGTTTACATGTCACAGTAGTGCTTGTATGAACTTCCCTTTTCATTTGAGATTAATGAAATTGCTCTTTTTAATTTCACATATTAATCTGTATCTTTGATTATATCTGTATTATAAATTGGACCAACCTAACTTTAATGACATTAACTTGAGTGCATTTGGAAGAGTTACTTATCCAACTCAAGATGTGAGCTCGTTCTAGTAGTTTAGAATTTTCAATTTAAGTTTGCTCTTTTAAGCTGTTCGCATTTTGAAACTCCCTACTTCTAACACTTAACATTTAAGAATTTAAAATCCCTAAATTTTAGTTAAGTTCGTGCTATGAGAGGTCATTTGTTTGTTTAGCAACTCAGGTGGTTGAGTGCATCTAACAAAATAGTTATAGCTTACATAATCAACCTATAGAGTTATGCTAGCTCGTATTGTTAAGCAACACTAAGTGGCCGCCATTTGAACGTAGTTTGTTCATAGGTTAGTTCATATGACGTACCCATTCATATTGGTGCTTTTTTACTTTTACATTCTAATGGGTTTACAGTCCTGTTGAGAAGGGTAGTATTACATTCACTGGTAATAGATCCTCAAGTGCTCTGCGTTCTATGGGTGCGAAAGGAGCAGCTTTCCACTTAGATCAACTAGGACATAAGTGTCAGGCCACTATATGTTAGTAACATGATAAGGTCATTCCAAAGTGGGTCCAAGAGCTACGACGTGTCGTAAGACCTTTCCTAGGATGAGGTCTTAAGGTCGGAATCTACGAGGTTTGACCTTCAAGTAAGAACTCGAAGTTAATCCCGAACTACAAGCTTTTGTGCCAGCACAGCAGACAACCAATTCTGCTTCATAGTTTATAGGATTCGCGTTGTAAATGATGAAGTAGGCTATGTTCAGACGAAGGTTTCATATTTTGTGCCTTATCGAAAGGTCTTTCTACTCGTTATGTGGGCAAGCTTATCTCGATTGGAACCATCACTTTTGAACCAAATGCCAATGTGTATGGGGTTTCATTTGTTAAACCATAGAAATAGTTTGCTAAGACCACAAAACGCTTGGTAACTCTTCCGCCCACCAATCTTTTAAATCCTCAAGTTTCAACTTAAGCCCCCGCCCATAATTTTGTTAACAGTCTTTACTTTTCCATTTTCCTGAGGATGAGTGGGTTATGAACTAAGATGCTTAATTCCGACCTCGAGCAAAACTTTTTAAATTTTGCATTGTCGAGCTATCGACCATTATAAGTAATTAGAGCATACGAAATTCCAAACCAACATATTATACTCCACCAGACAAAGTTTGTAATCTTCACCTCTGTTATTTTCATTAAATGTTCAACCTCGGTCATTTAGTGAAATAATCCACTGCTACCATAGCAAAATTTTTTTACCCTTTCCAGTTAGGAGAGGTATGATCAAGTCAATGCTCCATTGAGCGAACAACCATAGGCTATAGATTGGCGACAAATTTTTCAGTGGCTGCATCAACATACCTGCGAAGCGCTAGCATTTATCACACTTCCTTACGAACTTCTTAACATTTGAACTAATATTTGGCCAATAGTATCCTTGACAGATGAATTTGACCATCAAAGATCGAGCCCTTGAATGGTTGTCATAGATTCCCTCATTAACCTCCCTAATCACACATTCAGTTCTGGTTTAGATGCCTAAAATAGTCATGAAAACCCTCTATTGTATAATCGTCCTTCGTGAATTAGATAATGTGCAGCTCAAAGTTTCTATGCCTTTTGTCAATCTTTAGGTTCTACTTCTTGAAAAAACTCCCTTATTGGATCAATCCAACACCACTACCGAACTCCAACATCACACTATTCCATTTTAAATATAGAGGGTGTACTTAATACCTCCAAGTACAATTCGAGCTAGATCTGGCCATCTAGAAAGTCTAGGTGTACGAGTGTTGTACAGTTGGTCTAGGGCAAGTGGGAGAAATGTAATAGGTATAGTGTATGCCTTAGTTTATTGTATTTGACCATTTGCTTTATGATTTTGTACACCCTACTAGAGTTTAGTTCAAGTGGGAGATTTTTGGGTATGTTGCCCTAAACTTGTAGCTTGTAGTTTTGTAAAAACAAATTCATATTTAATAAAGTTATGTTTTCTTATTCAATCAAATTGTTGTTTAGTTTACAACATTGCGTTATCCAAATCCAATAAAATAAACATCTAGGGTTATTTTCATGTGATCGGGACCGTATATATACTTGGTATATATTTGATATACCCTCGGTATATAAGTGGATAATGTCCCCAGAATAACTTGAAGGGTTTATAATATATCGATAAGGCTGTGTACCTTATCCTGGCAACACTACGGATGCGATCCACTTCGTAAATGTTACAAACGACTCGATCCAAGTCGTTTATGTGGAGACATGTGAGTGAGGCTATCGTATACAATGAGTTTGTATAAGACCGAACCGCGAAACAGCCAATCTTTAGATATAATGTCGTTGACTAATAGATTGTTATTTCATATGATGACCAAACAACTCGTTCTCAATCTTGAGCGAGTTATGGACTCCTGCCCGTGAAGGCTCATCCTTTGATCTGTATAGGTGAGAGTGGCCTGAGTCGCCGACTCAAAATTCCTACCATTTTGAAGACGAGACCGAGTGCGGATTTGAGAACATAACTACACAAGATGGAATTCACTCCTTCTCGAGTTTAGCGGAGTAGATGAGTGTTCCTTTAAGTGTTGACTCTGAGACTTGAATAAGGGGTCACATCGTCTCACTGGTCCGAGAGGAACTTCTAGTTGTTGATCGGACCATAATCAGGTTGTACGCTAGAGGAGTAGTGATATTTAAGGACCAATATGTAACTTAGTGGTAAAATGGTAATTTGACCCAACTATAGTTACGAGCACTCGTGAAGGATTGACTTGCCACTAATAGTCGATATCTGTGGACACATAAATATTCTATAGTGAGAAGAGTACAGCTGCAGGTTTTTAGTGGAGTAACCCGCAGTTAACATATATGTTGATTAAGGTGGTTAATGAGTTTAACCAATTAATCTCGTAACATTAAACGTCCATTAGGTCCCCCCACTAGATCACAACGGGTAAAACAACGATTAACGTTTTTTTAAAGAATTTGATCAATTTTTCAATTTAAATGTGGGATTGTAGGTTAATTGTATAAAATATAATTAACATAATGTATATAGATACATTATAATATAAAGTTAATTATGAATAACATTCATAATTTACTATACATTATGAGAGTTATATTTGAATAAGATTCAAATAATAATTAATATGAATTTGATTCAAATTATAACTATAGGTTAAAATTAATGTGAATGAGATTCACGTTAAAACTTAGGATATAAGAGAGGTATACATTTGAAAATGATTCAAATAAAGCTTTAATTAAATATATGATCTTTAATTAATATTATTAATTAATTAATTTTATAATGATTAATTAAATAATTAAATTAAAATGAGATTAATTTTAATTTAATTAAACCACCAACCTCTTTCCATTTTGCAAGGAAGTGGGAAGTTGGTGGGTGGGGAGATTGCTTACTCCCGAGTCCTCTCCCTCTCCATAAAATGCAAAAGGTTGCATTTTGGTGGGGTTGGATCAAATTCTCTTAGAAGCTCTCTCTCAAGAACTCCCTCTCCTTTCAAAAGACGGTTCTCACAAACCGATCCTTGCCTAGAGAATAGTGGGGAAGACTTGTTGGTGGTATCGTTGAACTACGGAGAAGAACGGTCTTCAAAGGTAGGTTGCTCTACATCTCCTTCTTTGTGTTGTTTTTGTCTTGTCTTTATTGCTTTTCTAAGACAAGATCAAAGCACAAGTGTTCATGCGCTTCCTCTGCGAGATTCGATCTCTTTAGTTTCATCGTTCGAAGCTTGAAAATTAAATATGATTGCATATTCAAACTGAGTTCCTTCAGAGGATTGCAAAAGTATACCAGTTCCACATCCTCTTTCATTTGATGAGTTGTTAACGTATAGAGTCCATTGTTGCTTTGAATCCACCACTACCACTCTAGGTATTAGTTCTAGTACAAAATCGACAACTTGCCCTTTTATTGGAACTTGCAGCTTGAAGCAGATACCATATTCGCTCAGTTCGATCGCCCACTTTATTAATCTTTTGGAAGTTTCCGACTTTTGAAACACTTGCTTTAGAGGAAAGTTCGTCATCACAGTGATTTTATGAGCTTTAAAGTATGGTTGTAACCGTTGTGCTGATGTCATTAATGTTATTGCGGGCATCTCTATGTTCGGTATCGTGTATTCGCATCTTTCGTGGACTTGCTTGTGTAATACATTAGGCTCTGACTTCCATCATTGTTCTTTATTAAGACTGAATTGATAACTGTATCAGAGATTGCCAAATATAGAAATAGGTCATTTCCATATAGAGACTTTGACAACAACGGTGTTGCTTCGAGGTATTATTTCCATTGAACAAATGTCTCTTTGTCCACTCGAACTGCCCTTTCTTCCTTAAAACTTTGAAGAATATCAAACACTTATTCGTAGATCGAGAGATAAAATGATTCAAAGCGGCAGTCCTATCATTCAGACATTAAAGTTGCTTCAAATTCTTTAGAGGCTCCATATCTAGAATTGCTTCGATTTTCTCTGACTTCGCTTCAATACCTCGCTGATTCACCATGAACCCCAAGAGTTTTTCCCTATTCCTACTTATTTACTTGATGAACATCATATTCACCATTCTCTTGATAGGATGTTAATCCCAAGCAAAAGCGGTGAATCGCGTTCTTGAATTTTCTTTTGAGATTGGAAAAACATAGAAAAACTAAACAGAGAAAAATGGGTTTTTCTTACCCTTGTAGAATACTTTCTCCACTATTAAACCCAAGTGACAACTCCAAGGAATCTTCGTTGCTATAACTCCGGTGAGAATCCGATTGGTGGGAACCCAAAAACAAAGGAATTGAGAGATTGAGAGAGGTGTGTGTTCTGTTTCTCTTGCATGGAGAAGAATAGAAAAGAAGTGTAGAACCCTTCCGCACTTTAACAAAGAGTGATGTGGGGATTTACCCCACGTCACAACAACTCCCCACTACCCTGCACTACCCTGCAGTTATCTAGGAGAGTTAAATTTAATTAATAATAAAATTAATTAGAATAATAATTAATATAATTAGTTAATTTTAATTAACAATTATTTATCCAATTTATAATTAATTAATTAATTAAATCCCAAAAAATAAATAAATAAATCATTATTTAATTATTTAACTTTTAAGTAAATATCACATAATTAATTAAAACCATATATGTCAAAGCAAGCATAGCTTAGAAGTAATTGACACGTATCTTCAATCAAGAGGTTGTGCATTCGATCCTCCACTACCATATGTTGTACTAAAAAAATTTATTTTAATATAAAACCAATTCATATTAATTTATTATTTGAATCGTATTCAAATATTCATCTCATAATATATATTTTAATTTTGAATCTTTATTCAAAATAAACTATATGTATAATGTATCATTATATACATTTCATTATTTATATAATTTGAAGATTTCAAATTATTTCATAATTATGGATCCTCGTTTTACCGATTGTGAGCTAGCAAGGGGACCTAATGGACCTATAGATCAGAATCTCTAACGATACGAGGTTAATTGATTAAACTCACTAACAAAATTAACCAACATTCGTTAACTGTGAATCGTTCCCCTAAAGACTCGCAACTGCACTCTTCTCACTGCAGAATATTTCACATCCACAAAAATTGACCATTGACGACAAGTCAATCATTCTTGAGTGTTCATAACTTTAGTTGGATTAAATTACCGTTTTACCCCTGAGTTACATCTTGCATCTTAAGTACCACTGCTCCTCTAATGAACAACTTGTTTATGGTCCGACCATTACACATAAGTCCATCCCAAGCCAATGAGAGGATGGGGCCCCTTTTTCAAGTCCCAGAGTCATCATTTAAGGGAACACTCATCTACTTACCCTAAAGTCGGGAAGGGGTAAATTTCATCTTGCGTAGTTATGTTCCCTAGCTCCTCGCTCGGTTTCGTCCCCAAAATGATAGGATTATGGAGTCGGCAACTCGGGTCACTCTCACCCATACAAATCAAAAAGACGATCCCTTATAGGCAGGAGTCCATAACTCGCTCAGGATTAAGATCGAGTTACCTGGTCATTCTATGAAATATCAATCTATTGGCTAACGGTGTTAGAGCTATTATTAATAATTTCGCGGTCCGGTCTTATACAAACTCATCGTATAGGATACCTTCACTCACATGTTTCGACATGAACGACCTAGATAGAGTCGCTTGTAACTATTACAAAGTGGGCTCTATCCATAGTGTTACCAGGATAAGGTGCCCAACCTTATCCATGTACTATAGAACATTTAGGTTATTACTAAAATATTAGCCACTTGTATGTTGAATATATACTGTATGTTTATTATATACTGTATATCAAATATATACACTGTATATTAAATATATATCGTATATAAGTTATATACTATTCCAGTTACATTAAATAACCTTGGATCTTAGTTTATTGGAATACGAGTAATGCAAAGAAATAACTGTTTATTGAAATAAATACTTTATTCATAAAATACATACACACGAGCTTAAGGCATAAAACCCAACATTTCTAATATGTCGCTCCAGCATTTTTCAGTCTAAAAGGCATGACTTTATAGCAATAGAGTTCTTCATCAGTTATGAACTTAATATGCTCTTTGTCAGGTACATGCATTTTAATTTGATTATATCTTGAATAGGCATATATAAATGTTAACATTTCATGCCCTGCCATTGCGTTGACCAATTGATTAATTCTAGGAAGTGGAAAACTGTCTTTTGGATAGGCTTTGTTAAGACTCGTAAAGTCCACACACATGGGTCATTTACCGTTAGCCTTTTTAACCATTACAACATTAGAGAGCCACGCGGGATTAAAATCTTTTTATGAGTTCAGCTTTGAGAAGTTTTTCATCTTCCTCGGCAATCACATAGCTACACGCATTGTTCACAAGTCGACACTTTTGCTTTATAGGTTTGTAGTTAGGATCAATATTAAGCCTATGGACCATTATATTTGGGTCAATGCCCGACACGTCCTCATGGGACCATGCGAATACATCATCATTTGGGCGTAGAAAATTTATCAGGTCTTCTCTCAAAGTAACCCCCAGTTTTGTTTCAATACTCACTTGCTTCTCTGGGTCGAGCAACAAAACAAGATTCAATTCTTCTTTTGGAGTTCCCCATCCTTCAGACACATTATTTTTTCTTCGGAAGCTTAGGGGTGAATAAATGTGGGCAATTTAGCAAAAGTTGAGGCTTCACCAGTTATCATGGCACAAGTTCCAGTGCCCTTCAGAGCGATGGCGTAGCACTCCCTTAACACTTTATGCTCTCTTTTCATAGATCTGACTCCATTCTTAGTCACATACTTCATAATTTGGTGGAAAGTTGAAGGGATAGCTTGCAAGGAGTGAATGAATGGCCTTCCTAAGATGGAGTAGTAGGCGGAAGCTCCATGAACCACTACATACTCTATTACTTTCCACACCTCGGTTTCGCCTTCTCCCACTACCACAGGTAGCAAAGTGCACCCCTTTGCTGTAACAATTCACTAGAGAACTCGACCAGTGGTGTTGGACATTTTTTCAATTGTGTTATCTCCCATCCGAGCGCTAAACACGTCGAAAGAGTGAGAACGTTTGTCAACGCTCCCCTGTCGATCAATACTCTTTTTACTCTAACAGTATCAATTAACAAGGATATGACTAATGTGTCATTATGCGGCTGGTGGAATCCTTTCAGATCCTAGAGTATGGGGCATTTGTTGGGTTTTATGTTCTAAACTCATGGTTTGTAAATGTAAAACAAATATTTATTCAATAAATCTGTTATTGAAGTTCCTTTTAAAGTTGCATTAACCTAAATCTAATAAACTAACATCTGAGGTTAAGTCATGTAACTGGAATAGTATATAAATGTTATACAATATATAATTGATATATATGGTGTATATTTAATGTACAATATATATTTGATATACAAGTGGATAATGTTCTAGTAATAACTTAAAGGGTCTATAGTATATGAGTAAGGTTGGGTACCTTATTCTGGTAATACTATGGATACGACCCATTTTGTAAGAGTTACAATGACTTAGTCTAAATCGTTCATGTGGAGACATGCAAATGGGTATCATATGCAATGAGCTTGTATAAGACCGGACCATGAAATAATTAATTTTTAGATGTAACACTGTTAACTAATAGATTATTATTTCATAGGAAGACCAGGTAACTCAATCTCAATCCTGACTGAGTTATGGACTTCAGCCTATAAGGGATCGTCCTTTGATTTGTATGGGTGAGAGTGACCTAGGTCGTCGACTCAATATTCCTGCCATTTTGGGGACGAGACCGAGTGGGGACCTGGAAACATAACTACACAAGATGGAATTCATTTATTCCCGACCTTATGGTAAATAGATTAGTGTTCATTTAAGTGATGACTCTAAGACTTGAACAAAGGGCCCCACCCTCTCACTGGTCCGAGAGGGACTTCTGTTTAATGGTTAGACAATAAACATGTTGTTCGTTAGAGGATTAGTGGTACTTAATGAGAAAAGAGGTAACTTAAGGGTAAAACAGTAATTTGACCCAACTGAAGTTACAAAACACTCGTGAATGATTGACTTACTGTTAATGGTCAATATCTATGGTTGCAAAATATTCTACCGTGCGAAGAGTGCAGCTATGGGTCTTTAGTGGAGTGACTCGCAGTTAACAAATGTTGGTTATTGTGATTAATGAGTTTAATCATTTAATCTTGTATCGTTGGAGCTTCTGATTTGTAGGTCTATTAGGTCCCCCACTAGCTCACGACGGGTAAACCAAGGATCAATACTTATGAAAGAATTTGAGGGATTCAACTCATTTAAGGGAACGTAGGGTAATTGTATAAGATACAATTAATATAATGTATATAGATACATTATAGTATAAAGTTAATTATGAATGATATTCATAATTAAACTATATAATATGAGAGTTATATTTCAATAAGATTCAAATAGTGATTAATATGAATTTAATTCATATTAAAACTATATGTTAAAATTAATGTGAATGAGATTCACATTAAAACTATAGGTTATGAGAGAAATATACATTTGAATATGATTCAAATAAAGCTTTAATTAAATATATGATATTTAATTATTATTAATTAATTACTTTAATGATTAATTAAATTAATTTTAATTTAATTAACAACTCACTTACTTGCAAAAGAAAGTGATGGGTGGGGAGGTTGCTTCCTCCCAACTCCTCTCCCTCTTTATAAAATGAGAGTGGAGGTTTTTGTTCAAGCTTAAATATCCTCTCTCAAAAAGTTCTCTCTCGAAAACTCCCTCACTTTCAAAAGACAGTTCTCACCAACCAATCCTTGTCAAGAGAATAACGGGGAAAGCTTTTTGATGGCATTCGGATTCGACATCGTCATTTCTGAAGAAGTGTCTTCAAAGGTAGGTTTCTTATTTCTCCTTCTTTGCATTGCTTCTGTCTTTTCTTTGTTAAATTTCTAAAACAAAATCAAAGCACAAGCATTCACGCGCTTCCGCTGCAGGATTCGATCCCTTCAACATTAACCTTGTGTTGAGCCTCACGAATTAAGGCTTTACTTTATATTCTGATTGTCTACTACTTGGGCCACCAAAAATCATATTAATAACTACTAGTCACTAGTCTCGTTTGTTTTGAGATAGTGGTCGGTCTCGGTTCTCTCGATTAGGTAAATCATTTATTATTTTCTTTGCATGGAACATAAATCTGTCTGTCCCACATACTTCTTCAGATGACCCTATCAAATCAAGGATTCAATCTAATTTTTGAGGTCATAACAATGAGAAGTGTATGGCCATAATCTCTTTGAAACCGACAAAACTTATTCGGATTTCGCTTGTCTGGACTCTGCTTCATTTTTTTAGTTGTTCGAGCATAGTGTGTAGATAACTACTCTCGATGTTGGATAAGATCTCTACTAACGGTACATTGATTGACATGTACCGTTCGTACTGACATGGTTGCTAATAATTGTCTGACCTATTATGATCATGTCCATTCTGACTATAGTTTGGTTTACAGCTTTCTCAACCTCTTTGCCCTCTATCACTGCTCGTATCGACCGCCTGGTTGCTTGCTTGAGATAACTGTTTCAATTTCATCAGATCCTTCGTGTGCATATGTTTTTTTGCCTATTGGATAACCGCATTCTAACTCCATGCTGATTGCAACGTAAAGAACTTAATCAAGTCGGGATCATTAATCGCATTAATGAAAGCCAACCTTTCCATTTCATCCAAACAATCCACCACCTTGATTTTTTTTACCATAAACCTTTTCGTCAAAATTTCGAATAGATTCTCCCTCATGTTGCCATATGGTTAGCAAATGCGTACCTGGTCTTTTTATGTCATACTAAGCTAATAATTGATTGATAAAAGCTTTTCTCAATTGCCTATAAGAATAAATGGAATTCGGCCTCAATTGTCGATACCACAATCGTGCCTGCCCCTTTAAGGTTACCAAGAATGCTCAACACTTCATCTCGTCATTTGTCTTGTTGAGCTCCATTAAACCTTCAGAAAGCTCAATATGGTATACTGATAACTCTCTAAAAGAGAATACTGATAACTCTCCAAAGAGATTAATTTTAGTAAATAATTGGGTTAATTTGTTCGTTAATGCGAGAGTATTTGTCTAAATCGTATGCTTAAGTGAGGAATTGAGTGAAAAAGCTTATTACCACGTTCTAAATGCTCATGTTGTTGAATTTACGCAAGTTCCTATTTATTTCCCCTATTTTGGCTTAATTGTGTAGAATCTGGAGAAGTTGCTAAGGAGCAGTAGATTAGAGGAGAAATGCACCGAAGCGTTGCTAGGTTAGAGCATGTTGTGCTGAAGCATAACTTTCTGCATAAATTTCTGTGGAGCACAGTAACAAGTTTCACGAGGGATTTTTACTTATGTTCGTACAACTCGCGTTTTATTGAGTTTTGCCCTAATTTTCGGGGGAGCTATAATAGCAACAAGATGAGATTGTCTCATCATCAATCCTCAAGGGGAAAAAGATCCCAAGAAGAGAAATTATTGCCAAAACGTGCTGAAGACAAGGAAAGCTGCCCCCCATTTCGAGAAAAAGCCGACGGGAGAAAGCTGAAACTGCTGGTTTCTCAGTAAGCTGGAAGTTTCAGAGGGTTTCTCAAAGATTTTTTACCAAATGGGTTGTTAAGCTGAAACTGTTGGTTTCTCACTAAGCTAGAGGTTTCAGAGGGTTTCTCAAAGATTTTTCACCAAATGAGTTGTTTCTCTCTTTACCCATTGTATTTTCTTCATTCTCTATGAAATAAACCCCATTTTCGGGGGATCCTTTTCTGTGGCTTATGAACAGAGGCTTTTCAGCATATTTTTGTTGTTGTTAAATAGAGTTGATATAATATTTTCATCTTATTGATCTATGTTGGCCATATTTATCAGTTTGTTTGCTCCTGTATTGCTCGGAAGGGTATATAGGTAGCGTGTTTGGCTCTCTTTGTGGTTAGTTACTTTTTTCTAGTAAATTTGTGGATGCTTACGGATAAGGTCCCCTAACCATGCTTATAAATTATTTTTTATGCTCGGGTATTTAGCAACGAAAGTTGTAGATATTCATTTTTAGGTGTCTCGGAAGGGAACCACGTCGGTTTGAGAATCAGCATGTGATTTTATGCTAGAGCATCTTTTGTGAGTGAGTGAGAGCATGTAGCGATCTCCCCCGTTCTCACCTTATCGTTTGTTTTCCTTTCCGTTGGTTTTGCTGAAGCATCTCTTTGCCCCAACATCGTTAATTTATAGTATTTCTCTCTTGTATTCCTTTATGCATTTTTATAGCATTTTACTTAGTTTAGTTATACAAACACTAATTATCTTTTATTTGCATTTTTTATATTCTTAACGCATGCTTAAAGTAATATCTTTAGTCCCTGTAGATTTTGACCTTGTTTATACTACAATCGGCGATAATAGTGTACACTTGCACTTGTATTCACATCTATTATGGACACATGACATATACCGAGTCGGTCGTCCTATCATGAGGTTTCTTGTTTGTTTTCTTATCCTTAGTTGGCATCTAGTATGCCATTATATCCTCGATGAATAGCGGGTCTTCTCGTTCTCTTGACTCGTCATAACTAGAGTCATGTTTTTGGTAGCTCTGTTTTAAGCTCTCAAAATAGTTTTGGAGCTTACTGATGACTTCTTTTAACGAGCCAGGCACCACTAGAATTGCAACCGTCACTTGAGGCATCTGCATGGTGGTCTGTTTCGGTGTAGGTACAGTTGATTGGATATCTACTGTCTGGGGAAGTGATGGAGGCATCTACTACAGTCGGGTCTGTAGGTTGGACTATAATTCTATGGCCCTTTCATTGATAGTCTTTCGTAAATCCCCTATCGTTGCATTAAGATAATCACGAAGGTCTCCCTGCAGATCTGTGGCTGCCTTACACGACCGGCCTCCTTGATGCTTACTAGGTGGATCCAAGTTAACACGGTATCCCACTCTTCCCCGAATCTCCCGTTCCTTTCAACGGATCTCGTGGGAGGGGTGAGGATGTATATCCTCCTTGACCACTTGGTGTTGTGTAGATGGTCTTGATGCATCCCCTACTCGAATTGGTGGAGGTGTTTGGTTCCGCGGTAGAGCTATAGTTGGCTCCGTTATTTCTGCACAAAGATGGGTGATGCCACCCAACTCTGCTCTCATCTCATTCAATTCGTCCCTCAGTCTGATTAATTCTTGCTCCATTCTTCTAGCTAATTGAGATGAATTTGACCTTCGAGCTCCACTTCTAGTGGGGTTTAAAGGCGGCGTCCTTTTCCCCGTCCCTAATGATGAGTCAAAGAATGACTCCCACTAACACTCAATTGTTGACAAACGTTGCAACCATGAGTAACTTTTCCTTAAGGAAAGATTAAAAAACAAGACTTTCTTTCAAACGATCTTCTTGATATTTATTTGAAAGGGAAATAATTATTGGAATTATTTGTCCATCTCAACGGTTACCTTCGAGATTTAAGACAAGAGATATGCCATGAAGCAGGGTGGTGCATTTAATGAAGATTGATGGAAATTATTTGAATAATTAAAGTAAATTTTAATTGTAAACTTTTGACTATTTTTTTAGTATTTTTCCTAATAGGATTCATTTGGAAATGAGATAATTACCGACTTGGTTTCCAAACACATTTCTAAATTCTAATTAACTTTTACTTTTTACCTTCATCCAAATTATCTATCGATGGGATTCATATGTGCTTCATATTCTACTCATTTGAACAACTACCTTCAAAACTTTCATTCTATGATGACTGGGGAGAACTATTGTAATTTATATCAAAGTTATCAAGATAGTGCACTAGATCCTCCGATATAATCTTTCTGGTATTAATTAAGTTAGCTATTGTATTTCATGTCTCACCACTATTTGTATATAATAATATTTTATTTTTTAAAAATTCTAAGATTATTTCAATCTTTATATATGTCAATATTTCTCATATATTGTTCAATTGTGTAAGTAAGGACTAGATTGGATTAGAAATTATCAATAAAGCAAATTTCAAATCTTATTAATTATACTTTATACAATATTAAAATTCGAATATTTCATTGAACAGATTAAGATTATAATCATCGAGGTGAGAAATTATAGACTGTAGTAGCATAGTAGGAAGATGATGATAACCTTAAAAGAAGAAGAGGAAAAAAAAAAGACATGTCGATATTTCAGTCAACATGTCGACATTTTGACGACATTTTGATATGTCGACGACATGGGGGGAAAATCGACCTTTTCCCCCTATGTCGATGTCAACATGTCGCTCGACATTTTGAACCCTGGCTACAACTTGAATTGTTTTTAGAATTTCAAAATAAAAGTGTAATAAATATATATAAATTATTTTTAGAATTATTATTTACTAGTATAAATAAATAGTTTTTTTTTTAATATTTGACATTTTATTCACAATGGGGTAAAAATGTTAATAAAATATATATTAATTATTTAAAAAAAAATGAATCAGAGACGGGGTCGAGACATGCATTTCATATTCTAGGAGTGGGGACCCGACTATGCAGGAATTTTTGTCATTCGTAATGTAGAGACATGAAAATAAAAATTTAGAGAGATCAAAATAAACTTTTGAAAGATAAATTTTAGAGAGATAAAGTAAAAGATTTAGAGAAAAAAAGTTACGAAAAAAATTTGATGAAAAAAAAAGTTAAAGACAAGAAGAGAACAATTTTAGATAAAAGTAGTAAAATTGAGAGCAAAATATGTCAAAGAAAGAAAAAAAATCATAGTTAGAAAAAATTTTGAGATAAAAATAAGATTAAAAATATATTTTCTAGAGAAAATAAAAAATATAAAAGAATTAAAAGTTATAGTGAAAGAAAATTGAACGAGAAAAAAATTAATTTTTAGAAGAAAAATATATCAGAATAGAAAGAAAGTTATAGAAAGCAAATATTAAATTTTTAGAAAGAGAAATGAGAGTGATGTGTTAAAACAAAAAATAAATAAAAATACATAGAGATGAAAGATTTGGAGAGAGTGAGAAATAATAATAAATGTTAAATAAAAATGAGAATTCTACAGAGAAAAAATAATTTGTTAGAGAGAAATATGTCAAAGAAAAAGAAAAAAAAGTTGAGTATTAGAAGGAATAAATGAGATTTTGAAAAACATAAATATGTTTTTAGAAAGTAATTTCTTTTTATTTTTGAAATTTACATAGAATTTCCAAATTGTTTTCAAAAAACAAATAACATAAAATTAAAGGGAAAACCTGAATAATGGCTGCGTACATGTTACGAAAATGAAAAATGGTCAAAGGTTTCGTAATTTGTACAGAGGATCCAATTTGGATTTCCAAAAATTATGGAATGGGTAATTTTCCATTCTTTACCCCCACTCACATCCAGTTTTTCACAGGGATGGCCACTTGTGTCATTTGACAATTTTACCACGCCCACATTTCTGATCCAAACTCAAAACTAAATCCCTAAAATCTCTACCCTACATAAATGGAAAAAAAATTTAAACTAATTTAGATCCAGTTTCAAAATTAGATCAATCTCTCCCTACCCAAATAGGATTTAACTAATTTGTCGATCAACCTTATTTGCCATCATCCTATCTTGCTAATCTTCTCTTCCATTGCATGGGTCCTCTTGCTAATCTTCATCATGCATCAATCTTGATTTCCATGGAAATTCCTCTAGAATGAGTTAAATCCTAATAGATGTTCAGTAAGGCAGTTTTAAACTTACCTGGAGTTACAAAGTGGCACATGAAAGTGAATCTGATGGCGGTCAGTGAGAATGAGCATGAAGGATAACGTTGGGCGTGGATCAGACCTTCCAACCACGATGTAGTGCAAATAAATAATAGCGTTGGCCACCATGTAAAAGACAAAAGAGTGTACCAATGATCTCCAATTTCTAGGCTATGTGCAGTCAACTATTTTTTAAAAGCAAATCTACTTTTAATCTTGTTCCTACTGCTATGGCTATTTTTGGTCGTGAAAATTCAGATTTCAGATGACATTTTAGCAATCGGAGTGGTGGATGCCCTACTTTTGTCGAATAACTTTGTGCAACGGACCTCGTAGATAGTTCTATATACAGAATAAGTGAAAGTGTGAATGTCACTAAAGCCATTCAGACGAACATTCGCAAACTCTATAGAGACTTCGTAATGGGGAGCATGTTCCCATTCTAGATGTACCAACATATGTGCTTTTCAAAAAATAATGGAAAAAATATAAGAGAGTGACAGTCCTTGTAAACTCAACAAAAACACTGTAATTGGAAGCACATTCGATTGATGTTGTTCGTAATGACCACAGGTAAGCGACAACAAAAAATAATAAGTGAATGTGCAAAGACAATGTTAAACATGAACAACGGGAGAAGGCTTTAAACTCATTGAGGGGATCACCTGAATAGTCGTATGCTCTTGTCCCATCTTTTGCAGCTAGGCTGATTGAGAAAAATTCACATACGAAGTGTGTCTCTACTTACTCTGTCTATACGCGTACCCTATATATGTCTCCCAATGTAGCTACTCATCCATAAGTTTAAAAACAATAATTGATTTTTCTACTCATTTTCCACTTTTCTGCATTGATTTTACGTTTTGTTAGGTCATTTTTCATATTCTTCTACGTCTTAATCTTTTTTTATTTCAAAGTATTCATTTAACATATTTTATTTTTAAAATTATGAAATTTCTAAATCTAGATTTTATTTTTGAAATTTTGAACTTTAAAATTTTGATTCACTATTTTTATTTTTAGGGGTAATGATTGTATAGTTTTAGCTATTTTGGTGGGAGGATATATTTGTCCACATTAAATTCTAGTGTTGAACTATAATTGACTGGTAGCCATTTTCATGATATTTGATTTTTTTTGTCATTTTTTAAGTCGCACTATTTAATATAATCATTCTTCAAGTTGTCTCAAAATTAAATTGGTTGCCCAATGGACCTCAAAAAAACTTGCGAAAAAAAGAATCTAAATTGGTTTCCATGTTTAGACCCATTCAAAAAATTCAAAATTTCAGCCACTCATTGGGAGCTTAAGACTACGTCAAAGACATCCACAAAAGGTATTAGAGGGATTGTCTTCCGTGAGTCAAAATATAAACTATATTTCACAAATAATCTTTGTTTTAATTGTTTTAATATTCGGATTTCGAGATTTGATTTTTTTTCTAGCGTTTCTTAGTATGATAAACATACTCCTCCAAAATATTCTTTCCATATTTTAATCATCTTATTCTCCATATTATTTTTTTCCCAACATCTTTTTATTTTTCCAGCACATCTTTTTTTTCAAGAATATGATAAACATATACGCCAAGAAAATGTTATATAATATATATTCTTCATTGTATATACTCAATTAGAAGATTATATAATATATACTGTTTTTTATCGAACTTGCAACATGATAATATATACCCCCAATGTGTTATGCAATATATACTGATACATACATTTTTATAATATATACCAGTATTGATCATCCTCTATCTGTCTTCTTCTGCACCCTATCGCAACGTCATTGCGACCCGGAGTGGCCGACGTCATCCCCTGACAGGTCTCTTTCGAGATTAGGGTTTGGAGTCGCCACCAATCATCTACGAGGTGTGATTGGTCACTTATTTCAAAAACTTGGTCTACGAAAACAGAATTTTGGTTCGGGAGTCGGTTGGGCGTAGGGAAGGTGTTAGCACCCTACGACACCCGTTCGAAAAAAGTACCATATTTTGTAAAAAATTATCCTATTTTACTTTGGTCCAAAAAGAAAAATACTTTTGTGTTTGATTTTAAATGTCCCAAATTTATTGGTTCATATTTTACGATAAAATATGAACCAACAAGCATGAGTGGCGCAAAGACGATTAGAAAAACAAATTATCACCTCGAGAATATTGGAAAGATCCAATTTCTGTCATTGGGATTTTCGAAATAATTATTTAGTAGAAAAGAAAAAATTAATAAATAAAAATTAATTTTAGTATAGGCCCCATAAAGACTTGAACTTATTACATGAGAGTCCATATATAAACTTGTTACCAATGTATCAACGTCCTAAGATATCACATAATATTTTATATAAATGTTTTAAGATTTGAAATCTTATAAAAACGAAAGTTTTTTTTTTATATTAAAAAAACATTTTATCTAAAATAGCTGTTTGGTAAAATAATGATATAAAAAACAACATTAATTTAGGCAAGTAAAGACTTGAACCTGAGACATGTGAATTACTCCTAAGTAACTTACCACTATACCAATAACACATGAATCAACTTAGTTTTAATTCTTATGATACAAATGTTTATTTTAAAAAAAAAATTGTTAAAAAAAAAAACTAAAACTAAAAATAATAATAATAATAAAATAAAATAAATTTATTTTGTTTTAGATTTCAAATTCCTCTAACAAACTTCCTTAAAACTAAAAAAAAATATTTAAAACAAACTTGTTTTAAAGAAAAAAAATATCATATTTAAAACAAACTTATTTTAAAAATAATCAAATCATATTTAAAACAAATTTATTTTAAAATATATATATATATATATATATATATATATCAAATTTAAAACAAACTTATTTAAAACAAATTAAAAAAATCAAATCATTTCTAAAACAACTTTTTTCTATACCACGTACTGCATTGAGGAAATCCTTGGTGTGCCCGCGGGTCTGAAACCGTGAAGGAGCACTCGAGGTCGGAGTCAGGTGGTCGGTGATTCGTGCGTCGGTTGTAGAAATTATCCTTGTCTGTCGTGATTATAGAGCTTTGCGCCGGACTACTATGGTGCAAGTTGTTTGAACTTGTGATCACCGGGGGACGTGTACAGTCTGTGTATCGTCAGGGTCGCCGGTCTGGGTGAAGAAAGAAGATAAGGTGATGGTAGAGAAAAAGAATGAAGTAAATTTTTCTTCGTCTTCTGGTGTTTTGTCTTTCCTCTCCTTCCCACTGCAGCCCTCCTTAAATACACCTAAAAATAAAGATAAAAAAGAAAAAGGGGCAAGAGAAGAGAGAAAAAGAGGGAGGAGAAGAAGGGGAGGGGATACACGTATGAAGGAAAAAATCAAAGGGGAGAAAAAAAACTGTATTTTTTAAATCTTAAAATCAATTTAAAAAAACCAATTATTTTCAAATAAAATCTAATTTTAAAACTTAATTTGATTTAGTTAAAAATTTACATTAAATTTTATAATAAAGTAAATTATTTTATTTTAAACTAAATAAACATAAAAAATAATAAATAAATCAGTAAAAAACTTTTTAAAAAACGAAAGCGAGCCGGACCAAATACGGTGTCTACAGCTTGCCCCCCTTTGTGTATTCTTACAGAAAAAGGGTAGACAAAGGCAAAAAACAGAGTATTGGGAAGGCGAGATTTAAAAAATAAAATAAAATAAAATAAAAAGTAACGGACCTGGTTTGACACAGTCTTCGACCACGATTTATCGGGTTCGATTTAACCAACAGAAAACTAAAAAGTGACGGACCTGGCTTGACACAGGCTTCGACCACGATCTATCGGGTTCGATTTAACCAACAGAAAACTAAAAGGCAGCGGACCTGGCTTGATACAGGCTTCGACCACGATCTATCGGGTTTGATTTAACCAACAAAAAACTAAAAAGTGACGGACTTGGCTTGACACAGGCTTCGACCACGATCTATCGGGTTCGATTTAACCAATAGAAAACTAAAAAGTCACGGACCTAGTTTGACACAGGCTTCGACCACGATATATCAGGTTCGATTTAACCAACAGAAAACTAAAAGGCAACGAACCTGGCTTGACACAGGCTTAGACCACGATCTTTGATCGGGTTCGATTTAACCAACAGAAAACTAAAAGAAAACGGACCTGGCTTGACACAGGCTTCGACCACGATCTTTGATCGGGTTCGATTTAACCAATAGAAAACTAAAAGGCTTGCTTGAGCAAGAATGAACTGTCATGAAATTTTCTACCATAGGGCTTTGAGATTTCTTCAATGAAAATGCATGAAACGATGCATGAAATGTGAGTTTGACGCATGATAATAACATGAAAATTTTCTTGGATGCCAAAATAGAGTGAAATCACTTCCTTTCATAAAAACTTGGGATTGTTCAGATAGCCCGATCACCTTCGCTTTCTTTCGAAAATCCTTTTAACTGGATCGAGAGTACCCAAAACAAATGGGGCGACGACTTTGCCCCTGATAACTTTGTAATGTCATATTTGCCCCAATGTTCTAGAGAACAAAATGTCCGTAAGGCTTCCTGTGCCCTTATGTTTGATTTTGACTAACACATAACCTTGGAGACGTGAGTATAAAAGCTACCGTCCTTCGTATATAGAAAGAGACGAATGGAGACCAGACTTTATAAATGACAAGGGACACGCGTCTCAAAGATGTGGTTCAAATTTGTAGGCTATAATAGAGAATGGATACACAAAACTGTCTTTCAAGTATAATACTGAGATCAAAGTGAAATTTTTCGAAATACATCAGAAGTTATGCATAATATTTTCGAACATGATCTGAGTTGACTGGATTTAAAAATTCACTGCCATCCATGTTGGCCAGAACTAGTGCTCCTCCGGAGAAAGCCTTTTTCACCACAAATGGTCCTTCATAATTCGGGGTCCATTTGCCTCGACGATCTTTCTGTAATGGGAGAATTCTTTTTAGAACTAAATCTCCCTCTCTAAACCTTCTTGGGCGCACCTTCTTGTCATAGGCTTTCATCATTCTTCTTTGATAAAGTTGTCATCTGCATAATGTCGTCATCCTCTTTTCTTCTACAAAGTTTAACTGCTTATAACGCCTTTGAACCCACTCAGCCTCTTGTAACTTAGCTTCCATGATAACTCTCAATGATGGAATTTCTACTTCGACAGGGAGAACACCCTCCATACCATAAACTAATGAAAATGGCGTTGCCTCAATTGAAGTACGGACTGAGGTGCGGTAACCGTGTAAGGCAAACGGAAGCATTTCATGCCAGTCTCTATAAGTTACAGTCATCTTTTCAATTATTCTTTTTATGTTTTTGTTGGCGGCTTCCACTACACCATTCATCTTAGGTCAATAAGGGGTTGAGTTGAGATGCTTGATCTTAAACTGCTCACAGAGCTCACTCATCAATTTGTTGTTCAAATTCCTTGCATTATCGGAAATTATGGTTTCAGGAAGACCATAGCGACAAATAATTTCCTTCTTGATGAATTTGACTAAACTCCTTTTGTCACATCTCGGTAAGAAGCTGCTTCTACCCATTTAGTAAAATAATCTATGGCTACCAAAATGAATCGATGCCCATTTGATGCTTTAGGTTCGATAGGTCCTATCACATCCATGCCTCACATAGAGAAAGGCCAAGGAGCTGTCAAAGTATGAAAATGAGAAGCAGGAGCATGAGTCTTGTCCGAGTAAATTTGACATTTGTGACATTTTCTTGCATATTTAATACAATCTGTCTCTATAGTCATCCAGTAATAGCCAGCTCTTAAAATTTGTCTAGCCATCATGTGCTATTTGCATGAGTGCCACAAACTCCTTCATGAATTTCCTCCATAATCCTATTAGCCTCTCTTCCTTCGACGCACCTTAGGAGAACCATGTCATGGTTCCTCTTGTACAGTATCTCTCCATTTAAGAAAAACTTCATTGCCAACTTGCGAAGGGTGCGCTTATCATTTTCTGAAGCATTTGGTGGATATTCTTTACTCTTTATATATTGTTTGATGTCATGAAACCAGGGGTTACCGTCGGGTTCTTCCTCAATGCTCATACAAGAAGCTGGGACATCTCTCCTCCCAACTTTAATCGGACGGACATCCTCATTGAGTTTTAAATTGAACATCACCGCTAATGTGGCCAATGCATCTGCTACTTGATTATTTTCTCTTGGCAAATAATCAAATGAGATTTCATCAAATTCTTGTGACAATTCTGTTATGAGTTGTTTATAAGGCAACAACTTAACGTCTCTTGTTTCCCATTCTCCTCTTAGTTGATGAATTACTAGTATAGAATCCCCAAAAACTTTAAGTTTCTTAACCTTTATATCAACAGCAGCTTGGACGCCCATCGAGCATGCTTCATACTCGGTCATATTATGTGTGCAGTCAAAACATAATCTAGCGGTAAGAGGGTATAGTTCCCCTTTGGGTGATATCAAAATAGCCCCTATCTCATGACCTAACTCGTTAGAGGCACCATCAAACATCATGGTCCAAGTTTGCGGGTCTAAACTTTCCTCACTTGCGGTTATGGTGGAGATATACTCATCTGGAAAATCGAACTTCACCGGTACGTAGTCATTTATAAGTTGTTGAGCTAGGTAGTCGGCCCAAGCACTCCCCTTAATGGTCTTTTGAGTCACATAGACAATATCATATTCGGACAAGAGAACCTGCCACCTTGCAATTCGACCCGAGAGAGACGGCTTTTCAAAAATGTACTTTTTGAGGTCCATCTTTGAAATGAGCCATTTGGTATAATACAACATGTATTGTCTTAGACGTCGAGCAGCCCAAGCTAGAGCACAACAAGTTTTTTCTACTTGAGAGTATCTAGTCTCGCAATCGGTGAACTCCTTACTTAAATAATATATAGCCTGTTCTTTCCTGCCTGAATCATCATGCTGCCCCAGTACACATCCCATTGAGTTTTCAGTCACTGTGAGATACAAAATATGGGGTCGTCCTAGAGTTGGTGGCACAAGAATTGGAGGGTCTTGCAAATACTACTTAATCTTATCGAATACTGCTTGACAATCTTCACTCCATACCCCATCGTTGTTCTTGCGGAACAATTTAAAGATGGGTTCGCAAGTTGCTGTTAAGTGAGATATGAACCTTGTGATGTAGTTGAGTCGTCCTAGAAATCCTCTGACTTCTTTCTGCGTCTGTGGAGGTGGCATCTCTAAGATTGCTTTGACTTTATCCGGGTCAACTTTAATGCCTTCTTGGCTTACTACAAAACCCAGGAGTTTTCCAGTGGTTGTCCCAAATATGCATTTGTTGGGATTGAGTTTCAATTTGAACTTCCTCAATCGATCAAACAGCTTCCTTAAAATAGTTGTATCTCCTCGCCCTGTTTTGACTTGGCAATCATATCATTGACGTAAACTTCAATTTCTTTGTGCATCAAGTCATGAAAGAGAGTAACCATGGCACGCTGGTAGGTTGCGCCAGCATTTTTTAGCCCAAATGACATAACTTTGTAGCAGAAAGTTCCCCATAGCGTAATGAATGTGGTTTTTTCACGATCCTCAGGTGCCATTTTGATTTGATTGTATCCTAAGAACCCATCCATAAAGGAGAAGGTTGAGAATCCAGCAGTATTATAAACCAAAACATCGATATGAGGAAGCGGGAAGTTGTCTTTTGGACTTGCGCGATTCAAGTCTCTATAATCCACACACATTCTTACTTGTCCATTTTTCTTTGGTACAGGGATAATGTTCGCCACCCACTTAGGGTAATTAGATACTGTATGGAACCCTGCATCGATTTGCTTTCTTACTTCATCATTTATCTTGATCAACATATCTGGCCTCATTTTCCGTAACTTCTGTCAACCGGCTTGAACTCTGGGTTGATCGGCAATTTGTGCACTACGATGTCTGTATCTAAACCAGGCATATCCTGATAGGACCAAGCAAAAACATCAACATACTCATGAAGTAACTCTATCAACTTTTTGCGACTCATTGAAGACATATGAGTGCCTATTTTAATCTTTTTGGCTTCGGCTTGTGATCCCAAGTTAATTGTCTCAGTTAATTCTTCATGGGTCCCAACATCTTTTCTTCTTCTTCTAGCATTCTCAATAACTCAGCAGAGGGCTCGTCGTCTATTTCCTCATCAGATTCAATATTGTATATAGGTGTATCGAGCTCGTATTTCGAATCATTATCGCATTCAATCTCAGTATTACTGTTTAAGACATAATAAAGGAGAAAAGAAAAGAAACAGAAATAAATGAATAAATTGGCCCAGAGAATAGTACAGGAAAGAAACAAAGTGAATGAACTCAAACTTTATTGATATGGAAGAATTATAAACAAATAATAGGTTTGGATGGAATGTACAGGAAATAAAAATTAATTTAATTAATTAAGAAAATGAGGGGAAGGAAAAAAAATGGACAATTACTTTGATTTATTATTTACAAAAGATGGTAGCTCTATCACGCTCCAATTGCTCAGCTCAAAACCGTCTGGGCACGGGTAGATGATAAGTCTTGAATTTTAGGAAAAAGTGTTTACAAATTGTGCATGTTTAGTGTCTTCTGAAATTAAATACGTATGTTTCATGCATTGAATCCGGTATAAATGGGACATTTCTTAGGAAAGACTTGTACACTTGGTTTTGGATAAATAGATGGAATTATGAGGAAATATATGTTTTATAGGGGAAAAATTAAGGAGAAAGCAGCAATGTACCTTCTGCAGTTGACACAGAGGCTATCTTAAAGCTAGCAGCGATGCGTCTGGCGCATCGCCAACACTCCAGAAACTTCAGCAATGCGCCTGACGCATTCTCCACCTACAAATAAGGGCTTTTGTTGACCGGGCAGTTGGAAGAAATCTCAACCCATCCCTTCATCCGTGCAACCAAATGCTGTTAAGCCCCATTGTAGCTCCTCCACTCAAATACCCAAGATTTTCTCCACCAACTTGCAAGGTTTAGCTTATAAATACCAAATTCCATCCAGCTTCAAGGGGAGCTCACTTGACATTTAAAATTCCAGCTTGTTTCCTCTCTAGAATTTACGTTTCTAGAATTTGTTTTGTCTTTAATTTTGCTGAACATTTCTTGAATTATTTTTACTGCAATTCCTTTTTGTTATCATTTTCTTTAGATTTTGGTTCTCGATTTTAATTTAGCTATTGTAATTACTTCTTAAATTTACTATGATATTTTATTTCAATCCACTTCTTATTATTTATATTCTTCATGTTTTTATGAGTAGCTAATTTGCTTTTCCAACTCTCTTACGAATGACTTAGTTCCCATCATTTTAATTACATCTATCAGATAGCACGGCGTTTACGCTTAAATTGCTTATCTTGATTGAGTTAATTAATCCAGTTGATTTTACTTGCTGGCCACTTGTTTAAATCACAACAATTGAGTTTAATTCTGAAAAGGTTAGAGTCAACGGAGTTCATCAAGATAAAATGGGAAGTTACTTAGACATAAGAACTTAAACAAGATTCTAGACATAGGCTCTCTTACCCATTAAACGTAAGTTGGAGTTTTAATTACTTAGGATTCTTCTAGTATTTTACAGACATGTTTTAAATACTGGCCTAATCTTCTAAACAAACCAAAAGCAGTATGGAATAGGAGTTGAACCAGTTTGCAATTAGAGAGTAAATTTAGTGTGAGATTCTGATAGGTGTAATTCATTTCTCTTCAAATTAGTCAGTAGTATGAGGGTTGGTTTCAAAATTCTATTTTATTAAATTATAAAACGTGCATTTCAACCAATCAATTATCTTTATTCCCAAACTCGATTGCTCATTCCAACAATTTGCAAAATCAATTTTAAAAGAAAACTAGTCCCTGTGGAGACGAACTTGGAATATTTCCAGATTATTACTTGTGACAGTGTGCACTTGCACTCGTCCCTCTTGCTATTAAGCAGAGGCGCAATAGTAGACAAAATGTCCGACTTGCTCTCTTTCTTCTGTCACTGCTGCCACTACAGAGGTCTCATCGTACTCTTGATGGATTGTGTCGGCACTTCTGAAAGAGTGGCTGAGAGGTGGAACAGTCCTCCTAGGGTAATCACGCTCCTCATTCTCAAATCTTGAGAGGCATTTTGCCTTTTCCAGACTCCGCACTCTAATGATGTAGCCTCTACTTGGTTTATACCCCAACCCGAACTTCTTTGTATTCTTAGCCATCCTCAGCAGTTTGTCTAAGCTTCCATTGACTCCTTTAAAGGCGGTCTCTAAAAGTCGTGGCTTAGGTCTTCCAAACTTCCCATGTAATGTTGTAGCATTTGCAATCTCGAATGATTGGAATGAAGACTCAAAAGCTTCTTCTGCTGCTTCAACGTATGACATCGAAGCAAGCCTTGAGACTAGAATGTCTTCTTGTCCCGATATGATCACTAACTTTTGGTCAACCGCAAACTTAGTTTCTGATGTAAAGTGGATGGAACTGCTCCTGTCGAATGTATCCACGGTCGCCCCAGCAAGAAACTATAAGCTGATGTGATGTCCATAACCTGAAATGTTATGTCAAATGTGCAAGGACCTATCTGGATCGGGATCTCAATATCCCCAACAACAGCGCTGCGAGCTCCATCAAAAGCTCTTACTATCACAGTACTAGGTCTTATACGGGACATATCAACGGGTAACTTCTCTAGCGTGGATCTTGGCATTATGTTTAAAGAAGATCCACTGTCCACAAGGACTTTTGCTATTAGGAAGTTTTTACACTTAACTAAGATGTGGAGAGCTTTCGTATGTCATGTACCCTCTAGTGGTATTTCCTCGTCTGTAAAAGTGATTGAGCTAGATGCTGTTATATTCCCCACAACGTTGCTCAAATTATCCACTGTGATATCTTGTGAAACGAAAGCCTGCTTCAAGGCCTCCAACAGTGTATTCCGATGCACTTTAGAGGATAACAGTAAAGATAATATAGAGATCTTTGCGGGTGTCCGACCTAATTGTTCAATAACTTTGTATTCACTTTGCTTCACTAGCTTTAGAAACTCTTGAGTCTCTTCTTCGGACACGGGTTGTTTAGGATTTGCATCCTTTACAACAATTGCCTCCACCAGTTCATCATAAATATCATCTTTGAGTTTGGTCTTCCCTTTCTTATCTTCCTCTGCTTTTTCCTTCTTCTTCTCACTTGCTTTCTCTTTATTCTTTTCACTAGCGGGCTCATTCAGGCGCTTTAGCAAGATATCCGATGTATAACATCTCTCAGTTCATGTCAAACCTCCTACTCCGGTGATATTGTCAACTGGGAGTGAAGGAGATGATACCTCTTGCCCTACAGTTACCTTGCACTCATATCTCCAAGGCACTGCTTTGGAACTTTTATACTCGAAAGGAGTTGAGACCGTGATAGTGATTGGTTTCTGACTGTAGTTGGGTGCATCTGGCTTTTCACGGTAAAAGATGGTGAGAGGTTTTGGCTTAAGAGAATCACTTTAGCCCTCAACAACCAAGATATCTTCCACGACATTTGTCCCTTTCTCCAGGTGAGATTTTGTGACAGTAAGGACTTTTGAGTCTAACAACTATTGAACTCTCTTTTGAAAACGGTTGCATTGCTCTAGGGAGTGACCTTTTGCCCCAGCGTGGAACGGGCACGTCATACTTTCATCATACCCTTTATACTTGAGGTTTGGGCATAGGTACTCCACTGATACATATCCACTGCCCAAGAGAATTTCAAATAGTTCCTCCATAGGGGTTGTAATATCAGCAACCTTACTCTTCGACTCGACCCCTTGGCATTCGATTGCATTTATTTGGACATTCTGATGATTCGGCAGCGGATTCTTACTTACATCAAGCCCATTTTCTTTTTTAAAATTCAACCAACCTGCCTTGATCAAAGCTTGAACTCTGTATTTCAATGCAGTGCAGTTCTCTGTTGAATGCCCTATGGCTCCTGCATGATAGTCACAACGAGCATTTGCATCATACCATCTTGGGTATGGAGGCTGGATCAGATCTACAGGTACAGATGCCAGCTGATTATTTTGAAATAACTGAGGCAGAAGCTCAGTATAAGTCATGGGGATTGGGTCAAACTGGGTATGTTTACGTGCCCCTCTATTAGTCTGTTACCCTTGAGTATAGAATATATTATGCTGCTGACCCCTAGGTTGGAAATTTTGACTGGCTGGGGGTTGAAAATTTTGAGAGGCATAAGGGGAGTAATGTGAAGTTGCATTATTCACAAACGGTTGATTATACCCGTATGGCGTTGGGTAATAATATGGAGTGTATCGCGGTGTCTGACCGTACGGTTGTTGTTTCCAAGAGTGTCGTTCTGCTCCCACCATTTGCACCTCACCTTCCTTCTTCTTGGAATGACTTGCCTTCTTTGCGGCTAATGGCTCCTCGGCAGTACTGGTTATTCGCCCGTGTTTAACCCCGTATTCGATCCTTTCTTCTATGGTCATAATATCAGAGAAATTTGTGGAAGTGATTCCTATCATCCGATCATAGAAATGATGTTTTAGGGTATTGATGAACATGACAGATAGCTCTTTATCTGTTAAAGGAGGTTGGACTTGAGTTGTTGTGTCCCTCCACCTTTGAGCATACTCTTTAAAGCTTTTTGTACTCTTGTTCTCCATCCTCTGTAAATTTAAGCGATCTGGAGCCATGTCTATGTTATGCTTATATTGTTTTAGGAAGGAGTCGGCCAGATTCTTCCACGAGCCAACATGAGAGCTATCTAACTGCATGTACCAACGAGAGGCTGGATCAGATAAACTATCTTGAAAGTAGTGTATCAACAATTTGTCATTTTGGACGTACGCTGCCATCTTCCTACAGTACATTATAAGATGATTCTTAGGACAAGAAGAACCATCGTACTTCTCAAACTCTGGCACCTTAAATTTTGGAGGGATGACTAATCCAGACACCAAGCACAATTGTGAGGCATCAATGTTGCCAAAAACGTCTGTCCCCTCATTGATCTTAATCTTTCCTCCAGAACTTCGAACTTCTCGTTACTGGGGGCACTTTGTCCAACTGGGTCTGTCTTGGCTGGGAGACCACCTAGATTAAGGACTGTAGGGGGTGACATCATTTGCTCGGGCTCTCGAAAATGATGTTGGCTGGGATTTGTTGAGCTCCCGTAACAAAGGGATGCGGATACTGACCAACCGGGACGTCATACAGAGAGGGTTGTACGTTGTATATTGTGGCATGAAACCCTCTGCCACTGGCCTAAGAGGTGGACCGTACCCAGGTGGATAAGGCGGGGTTTCTTGCGGCTCATGGACAGGGTTGCTAGATGTAGCAGGATCCGCAGCCGCTTTGCCTTTTTCCAACGCAAGGAGGATGGCATCTAACTTTTCGCACAACTCCTCAATATCTTTCCTTGTTTTCTCCTGCTCGGCTTTTTGATCTTCCATCATTAATCTTGCCCTGTGTCTGGTACGATAAGTGCGATGTGGTGCCAGTGAGCGAGCTATCTTGAACAATCCCTTTTTGTTTTTTAGAAAAATAAAAGACAAAAAGAAAGAGAAAGAAAACCATAAATAAATAAGTTCGTGACTTTATTATAAATTGGATGAATAAATAAATTAAGATTACAAAAAAACAACAATTATGCCAAATTTGAACCGCAATGCTTAAATCATGAAATTGAAAGTACATTAAAGCAGAGTATCAATAAAACTGTCCCCAATGCTCTAGATCTCGCCGAAGTTTGCCCAAGAACTTGAATGTGCTTTTGCCATTCGGTTGTGTAAGAGCAATGGCAGACGTGAGAGCTCGTGCCTCCTCAGCTAAACCATCTGCCCTATGGGCTGCCTGTCTGACTTGGGTGAGCACATGTTCTGAATTATGGCGCAACAATGTGTTATCGCGTCTCACATGATCTAATTCATACCCCACTTGGTTGTATTGTTCCTTGATACGGGCATAATCATGCATTAAACCATTAGCAGCATTCTGGGTTTTGTCGAGATGGCTTGAAAGCACCTGAACAGTTTCCTTTAATCTTTGTTTTTCTTGAGCGTACTGAGCTAACCGTACTTCTTTCTCCTCCAGCACAATGGCTTTTTGACGAAGGGACATGATTTCTGTTTGTAGAGAAGACATTTGTTGTGATATTTGATTGTCTCGTGCCCTCAAGGCTGCTTGTGAGCTCTCTTCGTACTTTCTTCTGTTAGGGTCGTGAATCTCTACTTCTAGCGATCTGTTTTCTTTCCCTTGGTAACCGACCTCCCTTCTTGCCTGCTTTAATTCCAGCTCAATGCTTCGAGGTAGATTTTGATTGAACCCTAGTTGTAGTCTTTCTTTAGCTGATGTAGGGTTCCCTTCTCGCAGCTCGTATTCTATCCTGCGAATCTTCCGCTAAGTGGATTGATTTGGGCTCATTTCAGAAAGAATTCTCCTAGTGGGAACCTCTAGCTTTCCTTTGCCCTTGTCAGTTGGTAGGAGAACCATAGTTTTTCCTCTACTCGAATGCCACTGTTCATATCCTTCAAATATATTATCGTGGTAATTGCCACTTTGGATTCTGGCAATCGTCTTCCATGCCTTTACGACCTCTTGAATTTTGTTTTTGCAAAACCCAACATCATAGGCAAATTCAGAGTTTCTTAAGTCATGTGTAGCTGGGATAAACTGACGTACCCATATCTGGCGCAGTACCATTAATGGGGCATAAGATACACATCCCCATGGACCCAATAACGGTAGCTGTGAAATTTACCACATCTATACATCATAGGTTTGGTTGACATCCATTGGGCCCTCCACTCCACGTCTTCTGACCTTAGTCCTACGAAGAAAATGCTCCACTCTTCTTTCCCTGGGTGAATTTGACTACAATCTGTTTGGTTGAATTCAAGGATGGGATTTTGTAATCTACTCCACGATCTTGAAAATTTGACCTGAGGACTCTTGAACTCTGGTGGACAATTTATATGGCTGAGGATCCAAATGTATAGCAGCTGAGCACAGCCTATAAATTTCCCTACTCCTCGAGACCTGCAAAAATTTAGTGCTCGGAAAGTTTCTGCAAGGATGGGTATTACGAGATTAACCCCCATCTCTACCTTGACAAATAGCTTGACCACCCGCTCTTCAACGTACCCACTAACTTTAGGAAATAAAACCAAGTTGAATAAGCACAGAGCTAATAGCGATAGCTCCCTTTCTTCATTAATGAACCTCTGCTGAAGACTCAGGATATATTCTATCGGCAAGCATGTGTTTTCTCCCTTCCTTTTCACATGTTTTTCTATCTCACCAGCATATATCTTCCCTACAAGCAGCGATATTGCCCTTTTCAACGTAAACCCACCATCATAGGAATAAACCTCAATTTTCTCTTGCAGTGGTATTTGTAAGAGGGTGTGGTATTCCTCGATAGTTGGGGTTATATCCATTGAGCTAAAAGTAAAGCATCTATAGGTCGAATCCCAATGTCGAACTAATGCTCTCAACACTGAGAAGTTTACTCGCACGTACAGGAGCTGTGCTATGTGGCCATATATTTTTTATGAACTGGGTCTTTCTATCTGGTCTTAAACCTTCTCATAAACGTTTCAAGATATCCAACTGATTTTCTGGAAACGTTACATTTTGAAATGGCATGATTACATTCTGTGATAATGCGTCACCATGAGTATGTCGCATGTTCTCTGACCATTGACGGACAATTTCTTGGTCTTACTCTCTCCACTCTTGGGTAGGAGCCTTACTGGAACTCATGCTTTAATTTATTGTCAATGTTAATGATTTAAGACTTAGGTCAATTTTGGTAAAATTGGCAGAAAATAAATTTAAAGGGAAAGTTGCGAAACTCTTTTTTTTTATTGTTGTAAAAAAAATGATTATTAAGTGAGAGAATGCATGAGACTTTTTTAAACAAATCATTTTATCAACACCAACGAAAACAAACAAATAAATAAATAGCAGAAATCTGATGCTAAAATGAGTGTAAAATTAATGCCTACACAACCTAGAGGGAAGCGGCCCCCAAATCTTCCATACGCTTGCGTGGTATGGTCAACTTGAGTGGAGAATTTCATGTGCCTGCACGGGAATCGAAATTCTACGAAGGTCACACTACTCAGTCTCCGACCTAATCTTAAAGGTAAAGCCCGGGTAGGAGGCTTGTGTATTTGTGCGAGATGCATATGATGCCAAACAAAATTAATAATACAAAAAAAAACAACAAAGCGAACAACAATGTCATTGCGACGCGGAGCGGCCGACGTCATCCCCTGACAGGTCTCTTTCGAGATTAGGGTTTAGAGTCGCCACCAATCATCTACGAGGTGTGATTGGTCACCTATTTCAAAAAATTGGTCTACGAAAACAGAATTTTGGTTCGGGAGTTGGTTGGGCGTAGGGAAGGTGTTAGCACCCTACGACACCCATTCGAAAACGGTACCATATTTTGTCAAAAATTATCCTATTATACTTTGGTCCAAAAAGAAAAATACTTTTGTGTTTGATTTTAAATGTCCCAAATTTATTGGTTCATATTTTACGATAAAATATGAACCAACAAGCATGAGTGGCGCAAAGACGATTAGAAAAACAAATTATCACCTCGAGAATATTGGAAAGATCCAATTTCTGTCATTGGGATTTTCGAAATAATTATTTAGTAGAAAAGAAAAAATTAATAAATAAAAAATAATGGCCCATCAAGACTTGAACTTGTGACATGAGAGTCTATATACAAACTTCTTACCAATGTGTCAACATCCTAAGATTTCACTTAATATTTTATATAAGTGTTTTAAGATTTGAAATCTTATAAAAATGAAAGTTTTTTTTTACATTAAAAAAACATTTTATCTAAACTAGCTGTTTGGTAAAATAATGATATAAAAAACAACATTAATTTAGACAAGTAAAGACCCAAACCTGAGACATACAAATCTTTATTTAAAAAAAATTGTTTAAAAAAAATAAATAAAACTAAAACCAAAAATAATAATAATAATAAGAATAATAATAAGAATAATAATAATAATAATAATAAAATAAATTTATTTTGTTTTAGATTTGAAATTCCTCTAACAAACTTCCTTAAAACTAAAAAAAAACATTTAAAACAAACTTGTTTTAAAGAAAAAAAATATCATATTTAAAACAAACTTGTTTTTTTTAAAAAAATCAAATCAGAGGGAAAACAAACTTAGGGGAAAAATAATCAAATCATATTTAAAACAAATTTATTTTAAAAATAATCAAATCATATTTAAAACAAATTTATTTTAAAAATAATCAAATCATATTTAAAACAAATTTATTTTAAAAATAATCAAATCATATTTAAAACAAACTTATTTTAAAAATAATCAAATCATATTTAAAACAAACTTATTTTAAAAATAATCAAATGATATTTAAACAAATTTATTTTAATATATATATATATAACAAATTTAAAACAAACTTATTTAAAACAAATTAAAAAAATCAAATCATTTCTAAAACAACTTTTTTCTATACCACGTACTGCACTGAGGAAATCCTTGGTGTGGCCGCGGGTCTGAAACCGTGAAGGAGCACTCGAGGTCGGAGTTAGGTGGTCGGTGATCCGTGCGTCGGTTGTAGAAATTATCCTTGTCTGTCGTGATTATAGAGCTTTGCGTCGGACTACTGTGGTGCAGGTTGTTTGAACTTGTGATCACCGGGGGACGTGTGCAGTCTGTGTATCGTCGGGGTCGCCGGTCTGGGTGAAGAAAGAAGATAAGGTGATGGTAGAGAGAAAGAAGGAAGTGAATTTTTCTTTGTTTTCTGGTGTTCTGTCTTTCCTCTCCTCCCCACTACATCCTTAAATACACCTAAAAATAACGATAAAAAAGAAAAAGGGGCAAGAGAAGAGAGAAAAAGAGGGAGGAGAAGAAAGGGATCAGGGGATACATGTATGAACGAAAAAATCAAAGGGGAGAAAAAAACTGTTTTTTTTTTAAATCTTAAAATCAATTTAAAAAAACCAATTATTTTCAAATAAAATCTAATTTTAAAACTTGATTTGATTTAGTTAAAACTTTACATTAAATTTTATAATAAAGTAAATTATGTTATTTTAAACTAAATAAATAATTAAAAAATCAGTAATAAAAAATTTTTAAAAAACGAAAGCGAGCCGGACCAAATACGGTGTCTACACACGCCACTCCCCTTGCTCAACTGTCTTCTCCGACAACAAGCAACAACTCTATGAGGACCTTCCCACTACGACCCACATGCGGCGACCTCTGACATATGCAGTGGGGTATCTTCTAACATCAATAACAGTCGACGGTGAAGCCACTTGGAACAGCGGCTAACGACGAGACCACCTAGAACGTGGTTGACGACGAGATCAGCGACCAGCAACGACCTGATCCGGCTACCCACAAACAAATCCGGCAACCAGCGGCGACCCACAAACAGATTCAGTGATCCAACAACAATGCCGCTCCCTTTTCAGACAACAGCATTCTCTACAAAGATCCGATGACCAGCTTCGTGCACCAGTGGCCATGGTGGGGGTGGTGCGTGTGTTTCACGAGGAAGCAACAGCGACCTATTCATTGGTTGTCTTCCACTAGAAAACATCAAGCAATCTATCGGGAAAAAATAAGTCTGCATGCGAGGGATCTTCTTCTACGCAATCGTGTGAGGGGATTTTTTGCGATTTGATATTTTTAAATAAATAGGAAAGAAGCAATAGTGTATATTGAGAGGGATTTTAGGGATTCGAGGTGTTAAAAAAAATGGGAAATTGGGGCTCCATAATTTTAGGTATTTGATTTTGTGATTTTATGTTTATTTTTTTTTATTAAATATATATTATAAATGACCAATTGGTAATTTTCTTATGGTGTTTCAAAAAAAAGAATTCTTATGGGCTCCATCCATAAAAGGTAGGGGTGTACGTACACGAGTTGGGTTGGGTCGGTTAAAGGAGGATATATGGCCCAACCCAAAATTTTGGGTTCACTGTTTTGGTTACCCGAATGAACCCGAGGCTTAACTCAACCCAACCCAACCCTCCAATTTTCAGTTCATTTTGGGTTGGGTCTTCGGATTTCAATTTTTGAAGATTTGTGAATAAAAGAGAAAAGTCACGGATACATATTTGAATCTAAACGTGGAGTAGAGACACCGCCAATGAGATATATTGAGTGAAGACTGTTGGGTGTGTTACCCTAGACTCGTAGTTTGTATTTATGTAAAAACAAATTTATATTCAATAAAGTTTTATTCAATCAATTTGTTGTTGAATTCATAGCATTGCATTGAATCCAATAAACTAAACATCCAAAGTTATTATAATGTAACCGGGACAGTATATATACTAGGTATATATTTGATATATCCTCGATATACAAGTAGATAATGTCCCAGGAATAATCTAAAGGGTCTATAGTATATGGATAAGGCTGAGTACCTTGTCCTGACAACACTATGGATAAGACTCATTTTGTAAATGTTACAGACGACCCGATCCAGGTCGTTCGTGTGGAGACATGCGAGTGGGGGTATCATTTGCAATGAGTTTGTATAAGATCGGACCACGAAATAGCTGATCTTTAGATGTAACGTCGTTGACTAACAGATTGCTATTTCATAGGATGACCAAGCAACTAATTCTCAATCCTGAGTGAGTTATGGACTCCTGCCCATGAGGGCTCGTCCTTTAATCTGTATGGGTGAGAGTGGCCTGAGTCGCTGACTCAATATTCCTACCATTTTGGGGACGAGACCGAGTGGGGAGCTGGGAACATAACTTCACGAGATGGAACTCACTCTTCCCTGACTTTCGAAGAGTAGATGAGTGTTTTCTTAAATGTTGACTCCAAGACTTGAACAAGGGGTCCCACCCTCTCACTGATCGGATAGGGACTTTCGATTAGTGGTTGGACCATAACCGGGTTGTTCATTAGAGAAGCAGTGGTATTTAAGGAGTAAGATGTAACTCAGGGGTAAAACGGTAATTTGAGCCAGCTTGAGTTACGAGCACTCGTGAAAGATTGACTTGCCATTAATGGTCGATATCCGTGGACACAAAAATATTTTAGAGTGAGAAGAGTGCAACTGCAGGTTTTTAGTGGAGTAATCCGTAGTTAACGTATGTTGATTCATGTGGTTAATGAGTTCAACCAATTAATCTCGTAACGTTGGAGCATCTGATCTATAGGTTCATTAGGTCTCCTTGCTAGCTCGTAAAGGGTAATTAAGAACATTAAGTCTTGGAAGAATTTTGAATTGTTCAAATTTTATTAAAGAGAATTTGAGTTAATTGTATATGACACAATTTAATATAATGTATGATGATACATTATAAAACTATATATTATGAGAGAATACTATGAATTAGATTTATATTAAAACTATAGGTTTGTTTTAGAAGAATATTACAACTATAGTTTAAAGTTTAATGTGAATTAGATTCATATTAAAAATATTATAGGTTAAAGTTTAATGTGAATTAGATTCATATTAAATGCCCTAGGTTATCATAGATATGTATATTTTAATGTGATTCAAATATTAATTTATTTAAATGTGATTTAATTAAATTAAAATAGGTTTTAATTTAATTTATTTATTAAATTAAATATAATTAAATATATATATATATATATATATATATATATATATATATAATATTTGTTAATTATGGTAATACCATAATTAACAGCCACCACTCCCCACCAAAATTGCTGGGAAATGGTGAGGTGGAGAATCTCTCTTCAATCATGGCTTCAAAACATAGAGATTTCTCTAGGTTTTGGGTTTTGGGTTGCTAAAGGTTATGGTGTTTTTCCTGTAAAACTGCTTCTTTCTCTCACAATAGTATTCCAATTTCCCTTTTGTTTTCTTGCCAAGAAGGATCCCACAATCCATTCTTGATCCAAAAAGAATAGCAAGGTAACTTTGTGGTAGTGTCTAACTTCGGTTGCGAAGAATTGTTCGTGTCGTCACAACGTTCGTGCTTGAGAAGAGAATCCGCCAACGGTCTTCAAATGTGAGTTTTTTTTCTCTTCCCCAAGAGGCTTAACCTCATTTTAAATAGAAATGTTCTGTTTTTTAAAAATCGATATTGTTTCATTTTCTAATCGGAGTTGAATCACAACCGATAAATTACTTCCGCTGAGGGTTCGATCCCTTCAAAGACACCAACGGTGAAGCAGATTTAAAGTAGAGACATCGAAGATGAGGCAGATGTAGAGTGGATACCTTAAATGAGGAAGCTCTGAAGTGGAAAATGCTTACAGTATGGCAAATTTGAAGTTGAAACACCCAGATGAGATAGATCTGGAGACGTGACTGGAACATCGATGCAGACACTAGGATGGAAGAGATGAGACAAATGACGTTGACAGTGAGTTAGGAGTAGAAATGTAATGTGACGAAGAGATGAAGAAAGTTGCTGAAGATGGAACTGGAGAAAAAGAGACAGATAGAAGAGGAGAGGGAGGGTGGGGGATGCGAAGAAACCCTAAAAAAAATCAGAAGGAGAGAAAGGAAGGAGAGAAATGGGAGGGAGGAGAGAGGGGTGAAGGAGGGCTCACGGTACCATGAAGGTAAGGATGATTTGAAAACCATAAACATAATATATATATATATATATATACTTACATATATATATTTTTTAAATTATTGTGTAAATGTTGGTTCGGTTCAATTGAACTGAGAAAAAATTTTACTCACTCGTGAACCGAACCTAATTTTCGGGTCTGCCATAAATCAACCCTTACGGTTTGAGTTGGATTCTTCGGGTTGTCGATTTTTTTTAAAACCCCTAATAAAAGGGCCAATATTTAGACAATATTGTAAATTCTTAATAATTAAGCCAATTTTGTTATTTGAATTACTAACTAGACTAGTTGTGTACTTTACCTTTATAATCCATTCGTTTTAGGTTTGGGACGAGGAAGGGAGGGAGAGAGAGCTCCCATCTCTCCTTCGTTTCCTCTTGGCTGGTAAAGGTCGTTGGATGTTGGTAGCAATGGTGGTAAAGACCGACGAGGAATGAGACAGTAGGGGATGGCCAATGGTCAACTTCACAGAGGAAGGGGAGGAAAAAAAGTGAAAGAGAGGAGATAATGTTGAAAAAGAAAAAAGATAAGTTCAATCATCAACAAAATTTATTAAATTAATATACTCGACCAAATCAATAAAACACAATAAACATAATATTAGTCAACCAATGGTCAAAGCAACTCAAATACCATTTAGAACTATTTCTCCAACAAATGTCCATTTTGAAACTTCAAGAACTAAAGAGTTACCTACTACAAACTTCAAGATCATTCAAGATCAAAAGTGTCCATTTTGAAACTTCTCAAAACCTAACCGTCGCATTTCTAAACTAATATTCCACTTAATCTCACTCTTATACTGAGGTCTTCCTCCACCAGCAAGTTTTTTACAATAATCTCTTCTTCTTTTTTTTTTGTTCAATAAGACTCCTTTTGTTTCCATCCATTATTACCTAAAAATAATAGGTAATAATCAAGTTATTATTGACTAGACGAAAACAAGAAACGGTTCTTTTCCTTATAATATATTATGTTTTACAAATTTAATTTTGATACAAATAAAATAAATTTATTACATAAAATAATATATTTAACAAAAAAAATTCCTTTTTATTTTATAATTCTGCTTAAAGTTTCAAATTCAATACTTAAAAACATTCCAAGGATAAAAATGTTTTACATAATTTCCACTCTTTGGATCACAAAATCCAAAAACAAGTCGAAAAATGTGATCCAAAAACAAGTCGAAAATTAAATCCATTTAATTCTTCCTCATTGGTCCTACAAAACCATGTTCGAATACAGAAACTAAAATCCTGATTTCATACAACTGCAGGAGTCTATACAAAGTTTCAATCTCATAACAATTTACAATCTTATTGGATTAGCATTAAATCATTTCATCTCGTCCAAAATATTCTGAATCTGAGATGCCAAATGGGAATGGTGTCCATAACACAAACTTGCTAAATAGGCCCCATAGAATAAGCAATGCATTCCAAGCTCAAAGATCCATTGCCTCTCTTCGTTAGAATGCACCTGAGTTTCACACTGACAAATAATATCTTTAGTTTTCCGACACGCACCTGAGCGATTGATGCTCGAATGCGATGGGGTCGTCTTAGGCCAGCTGAAATCAAAAGGGTCTGTGAAAGCCTTCAAATATGGGCAACCATGAGTCAGAAAGCTCCAACATCTTTGAGAAATATTAGCAATGCAACTAAAAGTACCGATTGAGATGCCGTGAAAATCGACATCTCGACCGTGAATTCGACTAGAATTGAAGCTATTGACCCATGTGCATTTAGAACACATTCTTTTATCCATAGGGAAACTCCACTTTGAAATGTCAGCAGCCCAAAATGAGCTGCTTCTACAAAGAATAAGCATAGACTCTCCAGCAACAACCCAACAATTAGCAGCAGACGCAATCAAAGATGGTTCAGAAAGAAAAAGATGGTGAGTAGCACCTGCAAGGAACAAGGAGTATGCTGCACTTGTTCTGCTCATGGTCGATGCATTACGTAGATTTTCATCGTCATCGTCTATTTTGGAATCTAAAGCCAATAAATCACTCGATCGCACTTTATAAGCCGAGGCCAGAGCAGTGTATGCATTCAGTGACAAGTAGTGCAAAGGATGCAGCCTCAAATTAAGCAGCGGTTTTCCTTCCTCATATTTTGCTTGATCTTCACTGAAACCTGAAGTAAGCACGTTTTCCAGCTTCTCGCAACAAGATTCAGGAGAACCAATGGAAAGGTAATCCGAAATTGCATCATCGACATAATCAGTTATTCTTCTCACTGCATTGTCGTCATAGAAGTTGCTAATGGAAGTTGAATCAAACAAACTAACTTTAAAGGCAGAAATTTCCTGAAGAAATTTAAAATGAACATCACTTTTACTTTTTCCTTAACAAGAGTAAAAATAAGGGAGAGTTAGTCATTAAAGTCTTACTTGCAAAGCAAGGTCCACATAAGTTTGGGGCTTCATACTACATCGCTGGCAACAGCAGGAAAATTGATACCTTGACCACAACTCTGACTGTCTCATCGCCTAAGATAAAATCAACAAGATTTCTCATCTATTGCATGTCATCTCATCATAGTTTCTCATCTAAAATTTTCCTAAAATTTTTCCTTTTGGTAATGGGGTATTTAATGACACCACTAATTTTTTGAGAAGCTTTCGCAAATCACACCCCATGCTAGATACTCCCAAAGACAATGAGAAGTTTAAATTATTAGGACTCCGTTCGATAACAATTTCGTTTTTAGTTTTCTTCTTTAAGAAAATATGCTTTCTTCTTCTCTTTTTTTTTTTTTTTCTGGGTATGTTTTTCACTTTTTCTATAAACAAAATTTAATCCTAGCCAAATTTTAGTTTAGGGAAACTACTTTTTTTTTTTTCAAATTTTGGCTTAGGCTTAGTTTATGAAAACTTCTTAAAAAAAAATAAATAACAAAACAAATAGAAATAAATACATAGGTGGAAATGGTTTTCGTGAACCTAATTTTAAGAAACAGAAACTCAAAACAAAATGGTTATGAGAAGGAGCCTAAGTTTTCACTCAATGATCTATGTAGACATCCAAACGTCCAGCCCCTCCAAACAACAATATTCAACAAGCCTAAGTTCAGAAATTTCCCTCTTAAATTTGATTACCGTGGGCAAAACTTCTAAGCACATAAAATCAGGAACAGGAAACGGGAACGTATGCAAACGCAAAAACAAAGGACTGAGAAATCTTGAGAATGTATAATACCTTAGGTTGCAACAAGTCACAGTATGCAATTGTGACTGCCTCACCTTTCCTTATTCTCTTTATACTCCTAACCACGACTCTTGGACCAGAACCCTGAAAATCTTCATCAGAATCAAATAAATATACAACAAGAGACAACATCTAATGCATGTAATTGAATGCAAACTGAAGAAACACACCTTTTGTTATGAAATCCGACGGATTGCTATGAACAGTACCAATCTGGCAAAGATATTCATGCAAAATCTCTCAGGAGACAAGGATAAAAATGCTCATAAACACAAAACTACTCGTAGTTCAAACGATTACTTGATTACAACTTCCTCCACCAGTCTCGGGGCCAGTGCAGCTGGGAGCAATCCGCAGCCTCGAATCGACAGAATCCGAATTAGTTTCGGATTCAAGTAGAAATCTGTAACAAGCGTTGGGAGAGCAACTGTGATTGATCCAGCAGAAGGAAGGATCGTACACAGCGATTCCGATGGTGCGGCCGTTGGAATTCTGAACATCGACGGCGTTGGTCAAGACGAGGCAGAGGAGGGCCTCCTCCAAGGCGTTGTTCTCATGGCATCCATCGGCAGAGCCCGTCCTTCTGGAAGCGGCCATGGCCTCGGCGCCGTTCCGAATTCGAATTCTCAGTAAACCCTCGTCGTCGCCGTCGTCGTCGTCTTGGGGCAGCATCAGTTTCTCGCGATTGGTGAGAAGGCCGAAGATGCGCTCGGGAGGATCGGAGTGCCAAACAGAGGGATTAGAGAGGGCGAGGCGGAGGAGGCGGAAGGAGGCGCGGAGGTCGGCGGCGCCGGAAGCGATGGAATCGGAATGGGAATGGGAGCATTTGGCGGAGCAGTGGCGGAGGGAATCGGAGATTGGGGAGAAGCAGGAGGAGCAGTGAGTGAGGAGGAAGGAAGGGTGGAGAGCTGAGGTAACGGGCGGCAATGGCGGAGTAATATCTTCCCCCATTTCAATGTCTTCTGTTGCCCTCATTTCCATCTCTATTTCTGCCCTCTGTCAAGGGATTTTGTTTCGGAGGAAGGGACAGAGGAGAAAAGAAAAATAGTATCAAATTATTAAATTTTGCAGTATCCTTAAAATTTGCCAACTCAACATTACCACTTCGCTATTTTCGCTATTTTAAGGGTGATTTTACTTTATTGCGGATTTTTCTTTCAAATAATGTTTTTATTTAAACTCATTTTTAAAATAATACTGCATTAAATAAAATTAAAAAAAAAATTGCATATTTTGAAACTTATTCTAAAAATAATGTTTTTGAAATTAGTCATTTACTTGGTCTGTCTCTGGAAGAGACGACCATTCCATTTTTAGATGTTTGTCGTCGTCTCAGACGACCATGTGTTTAACCCCACCTCCCAATCCTTTTTTTAAGGGACGACTTGATATTTAAAAAAAAACTAAATATTATTATATATTATATATTAAAAAGTAGATTCTATTTAAGTGAATCAATTAGTGGTGTGGTGGATAATAATAACAATAATAATAATAATAACTAAAAAGTTGATTAATAATAAAAGAAAACAAGAACTTATCTTTACTGAGTCTCCAACCGCTAGACCGTTGCTTTGAAAGTTGAACGCCACACAATCAACCATGGCACCACTAGTTAATTCACTGAAGTGAAATCTACTTTTTTATTTCTAATATATAATAATAGTTAGTTTTTTTTTCAAATATCTTATTCGTCCCTTGAAGAAAGGACAGGAGGTGCGGTCCAACACATGATCATCTCTTCATATCTTGATTTAAAAAAAAAAAAAACAGATTTGGCGACGTCTAAGAGATGACCAAGTGGGGGACTAATTTCAAAAACATTATTTTCGGAATAAATTTCAAAATATGCATTTTTCTTTAATTTTATTTAATGCAGCATTATTTTTAAAATAAGTTTAAATAAAAGTATTATTTTAAAAAAATATCCTGTTTCAAAACCATTTCTTAAAGGTCGTAGGCCAAATTGTGACTTTTTTTTAACTTAAGACCAGATAAAAATTTAACCTCAAATTCAACCAAAAGTGTATTTACCTTTCAAATTTCAACGCCCGAGAAACACCAATGTATCAACTACTCTCCACGAGGGAATTTGCGTACTTTACCTCTTTAACACCTAAAGAGTGGGGGCCACTTTAAATTATCATATTAAGGTAACTTGAAGTGAGGCCAATCAAGCGACGTGGGTCAAGCTGTCAAACTGATAGATCAAGTCAAGTTGACCAGACTCGATTTAGTCGTTCCACCTAATCCAACCATAGGAGACTCCCTCTATAAATAAGAGGAGAGATCTAGGGCACAAGTTACGTCGTGCCCAATCCTACTTTTCGCTACTCTCAACTGAACTCTTTGTTTGACTTGAGCATAAAGATGTGTTGGGTTTTGCACCATACCAATGTGCATATTTCTTATGCGTGCACGTGTTCATTGGAGCTTGGATGCAAATACTATATCAAACACTAAATATAAATATATCATCGATATAATTGATATACCTAATATGAAGCATATTAGCCACGATAATGATTTGTTTCTTATCAATATATCAAGTATATTAATGATATATTTTATTTTGATATATTAATGATTATTTTATTTTATGTGAACTTGCTAGTTATCTATGTGGTTAGATATTTATCGCTGTGGTTGGTTATATTAGTCTGTTATTTTTATTGTTAAGTCAATTTAGTACTAACTGGCTAATTATTTTTCTGCTATTTAATTGTATTTGACCGAAGGTTTATATAAACCTCTGCTATTTGACCATTAACTTTATGTTTGGTGCATTCATTTCGTGATCATCTCTTTCTGCAATTTGTCTTATTGTTAGATCCCAAGTCTAACATTAATAACAGAGGAAATGCGGGAGAAGTGTTTCCGGTCGCACTTGCGACTTTTCAGAAATTGCACGCATAATACAAGTGAATTTTGGTCAACATCATCTCGGCTCAACTATAATTAGCATGCGTCTTTGACTAAGAGATAATTAGTTGTCACTTACCCATTAAGTTGTCGCTTAATTCATTTCGGATTCTAGCGTTTAAGGTATATATGTAAATTCTAGCCTAAAATCCACCCGCATTTCATAACTTGATTTTCTTATGTTAAGTCTTATTTTCCACGACTCTCACAAATATTTTTGCTACCTACACTCCATTGCTCACGCAAACAAATTGAAAAGTCTTTTCAAAAGAAACTAGTCCTTGTAGATATGAATTTTGGAGTATTTCCTGATATTATTTGTGACAATGTACACTTGCACTGAACCCTCTTATCCTACCAAGGTAGAGGCGCAACATTATTGTTACTTGATCCAAGAATGGTACTTTCAAGCCAAAAGCAATTTTTTTCTAACTATCTAGAAGTTGAACCACCTACGGTGGAGGAGGCTTTAGTATGCACATTGGATTGCAGCCATTGAAAGAGGAACATGATGCTCTTATATATACGTAATAAGACGTGTAGCCCACCTATAAGAAAATTAGAGGATACAAATGAGTGGTCTATTATTGAGTATAAAACCTGTATTGTTATTAGGGGTTTCGTCAAATGACTAACATTTATTATACTGAAACTTTAAGTCCCACGCTTAAACCTATTACTATTAGTGTCTTAGTGACTCTTGCACTTGTCATGATTGGTCTTTGCATCAGGTGGATGTTAATAATACCTTTTTTGTATGGTTGTCTTTTAGAAGGAGTCCTTATGTCTCAACCACTAGGTACATAAAAACCCTTTATAGTTTGAAACAAGCACCCCAAGCTTGGTTCCATCAGCCGAGTAAACTATTGAATATTTTGGATTTTTCAAACTCTCGGACTAATTCTTCCCTTCTAATTCATCATTATGGTTCTCCTCATTGTCATGTACTTATGTCAATGATATGGTGATTTTGGTGTATTGAGTTATTTTTCAGGAATTGAGGAATGTTTCTCGAGTTCCGGTCAATCGTGCTTGTCAGCCTTTTGGAACCTACAATTTCCATCCATTTGTATAATTTTTGTGATTTTTTTTGAAATATCCATCGACATCTAAAATCGGGACCTCAATATTTCCATTGACATTTCGAACCTTGGATATGATCGATTATTTTTTTCAAAGAAGAAAGCTGGATGCTATATTTGCAATTAACTATTAATTTAATTTAATTTTTTGGTCTTATTTACAACCGGCTCAAACAAAAATGTGTGGAACATATAAAAAATATGAAGTAATTCTATCAATTCTCTGCTTACCGTTATTCTTTATACACATGGCATTTTTATGTTGTTTAACGATTTGTTTGTCATTTTATAATTAATAAAGTTATTGTCATTTTCCCAAGAAAAAAAAAAGGTTATTGTCATACGGAAAATGTTTTAAACAAATTTCTAAGAAAAGACATAATTATGGACATTTTAATCATAATTTTGCTCAATTTCATTTCTATAACAATTCTAATAAAAATCCAATATACCATAAAATTTTTATTCTGAGCTGATCCCAATCCCTGCTTCTACTATCTTATAAAATCATTGCAATCAAAAAGTATTACAATTAAACTTTCAAACAAATTAATTCAACGGTAATTAGCATCTATCTCAAACCAAGAGGTCATGAGTTCGAAAATATTCACCCCACTTATTGTACTAAAAAATATCATTCATCCCAAACATAATAAATGCATAATCCACATTCACGGTAGAAAAAGTTGTTACAACTAAACCCTTTCTCTAATCTAAATAGTGAGATTGTTGGCCAACGATTAAGACATATTGCTCATTCCCTAAAATCGAAGATTAACGGGCAAGAAATATAAATTTATCCATATATCACAATTTGAAAAATATATCAAAAGCTAAGGATCTTATAAAAATAAAGAAAAATTGTGTTTTTTTAACGAACGTCTGTAAGTACATTCTTCAAATATTTCAACTACATACAAGTTTACACAGTGACCTACAAAGCTGGATTTGTCATATATCACACCCAAAATTACTCCTGGAGACATTGATTTCCATTTCAATAGTTTCTGTGAGATCCCCCCTGCATGTTTAACATCCCAGATTTGGGAAGGATGAATCAGGTTATCAAGAATTTTTTGAGTTTATAATATCTACAAAATCTCGAGGTTAACTGAGAATTCTTATTATGATATTCCGTGTTTGGAAAAAAAAAACATTAATATATGTTTTAGTTCCTAATGTTTGGGTGTTTTTCAATTCAGCTCCTATTGATTAAACGGTTTCAATTTGGTCTCTAATACTCTAATATTATCCAATTTAGTTTGTCGCCATTGGTAAATATTAAAACTGGTTGATGATAAATTTATATGACATAGAATTTAATGTTGGAAGAAATTTAGAGGAAAAAAGTCATCTAAGTAGAATTTTCAATTTTCCTAATCTTGTGACCTTTTTCTCCTCTAAATTTCCAACAATTCACTCAATATTACAATATTAACATTGGCGAGGGACTAAATTGAAAAAATGTTCAAAAAGACTAAATTGAAACTTTTTAAACAATGGAGACTAAATTGAAAAAAAATCCAAAATATTAGGGACTTGAAACATATATCCTAAAAAGAAATAGGATTCTCTATCAAACCCAAAATAATAAGGAAAAAATGAAGTGGCAGCTTTTTTTTTTTTTTTTTTAAGGAAACTGCATTTTTCATTAAGATAAATGAAAAAAAAAAGACAAAAAACACAGGCATACAAAAACAAAAGTCCGGCAGGGGAAGCCCTAGCTAAAGAAGGGCTTCCAATCCAAAAGAATATGACCTAACTAATAGTGAAGTGGCAGCCGTTAGTTAATTATGTTCCAAGCTTATAAGATGGGGTCATAAGGTGGAGTGTGAGGTTCCCTTGGTTTCTTCTAAGGGAGTTTCCTTTTGCAGAAAGGCAGCTTCAAACAAACAAACATGAATATGAATACCTTTTTGTTACAGTAATTCTTGATTCAATTATTAGATTTCACAAATTTACCTTAGGAATCTGGAAAATGATGATTTCCAATAAGGAGCGGTCTTATTTTTTATTTTCGTGTTCAACTGATTTGAAATAAGTAAATTAATAAAAAGAAATATTTTCTCGTGTAAGCAATTAGAAGATACAAAATTAATTTTTTTTAATGCCAATCAGCAAAAATCATAATATAAATCATCGATCGACTTTTCCCCTTTTGATAATCTCTCCCTCACCTACATGTTCGGCATTATTCACTCATTTGAGGATGTTTCCGGACTTAATTTTAACCACCAAATATCTGAAATTTTGGGGGTTAATCTAGATGATAGTGAGCTGGACTCTATAGCAACAAAGTTTGCATGTAAGAAAGGTACTTGGCCTAACACGTATCTTGGATTACCTCTTTATGGAAAACACAAACTCTATCCTTGTAGGACCCGGTAATCGAGAAAGTGGCAAAAAGGTTGAGCTCTTGGAGGAACTCTTTCATATCAAAGGGGGGTCATCATACTCTCGTCCAAGCCACACTATCAAACCTTCCCACTTACTACCTATCCCTCTTCCCTTTGCCCTAATCGGTTGCCCAAACTATCGAGCGCATCATTAGAACTTTCCTTTGGCAGGATACCCGTGAACACAAAGGAACCAACTTGGTCAGGTGGGAAACTACACAATATCCAATTGAACAGGGAGGATTGGGTATCACAAACATGAGGCTGAAAAACAAGGTGCTCCTTGCCAAATGGACGTGGAGGTATTTAAAAGAGAGAACGGCTCTTTGGAGGGCGGTTATTGAAGCCAAATATGGAAGATCTTCTTGGAATAATAAGCCAGTGTCTAATTCCCTCCCCACTGCAAAAGGCCCTTGGAAAGCTATTCTTAAAACCCGAGGTCTCATCTATGATCGAATAACTTACAAGGTCGACAATGGCTGTGTTACTTCTTTTTGAAAGTCTACCTGGCTCCATTAGGCATCTCTGGAACACTCCTACCCACTCCTGTTTTCTCTTTCTACTAAAAAGGATGCCACAATTAAGGATTTCTGGTTGACAGAAACAGCAGCATGGAATTTGAGTTTAAGGAGAAACTTAAAGAAGCCGAAATAGTTGAATGGCCGCCCTATCACACAAACTCTCAAATATATACATGACTACCGAAGAGGACACAATTTTCTGGAGACTAGAAGCAACCGGTTCCTTTTCAACAAGCTCCCTCACCAAAGACCTCATACCAAACAACCCGGTCTCTTCTACTAGACTTTACGAGGCCATTTGGAAGGACTATTATCCCAAAAAAGTAAAATTCTATGGGAATGCAGCCACAAAGCCATAAACACTTTTGATAAGCTACAAAGGAGACTGCCCTACATGTCTATCTCTCTCCATTGGTGCCCAATGTGTAAGACAGAATCTGAGTCGCAGCCACATCTTTTCATCACATGCCCTTTTGCATTTGGTATCTGGAAAAACCTTCTTCAATTGTTTGGATGGTTCATGGCATTACCTAATGATATCCCTCTTCTGCTGGAGTACACCCTCAATGGCCATCCTTTTACAAAAAATTCTATGGAAGCATTTTGTTAGAGCCTTCCTTTGGATAACTTGGAGAGAAAGAAACAATCGAACTTTCAACGACAAAGACCTCCCCTATGAAAGGGTTTTTGATTCATTAGTCTTCACAGTTATCACTTGGAGTAAAAGTTCTCCTCTTTTTCACCATTATTCCTACACTTTCCTTTTTTACAATAGGAAACGCTTCATGTAACCCTCTTTGAGTCTTTGTTATCTCTTTTGTAATTTCATTTTATCAATAAAATTGTTTCTTTCACAAAAAAAAAAAAAAAAAAAAAAAAAAAAAAAAAAAAAATTAAATAAAGAACTAGTGGATAACCATCATGGTTTGGCCTAGTGCCCATAATAAGGGCCAATGTAAATAGTAAAGGCCTTAAAGGGAATGGGTTCAAACCATGGTCACTACCTATCTAAAATTTAATATCCAATGAGTTACCTTAACAATTAAATGTAGTAGGGTCAGGCAGTTATCCCATGAGATTAGTCAGTCATGAATATATAAAAAAAAAAAAACAGAGAACTAGTGGATTCTAATGTGCGAGAACACTCATGAACCAAAAAAATATTCACTATGAAAACTCAATAACACTAAGAGGTGTCATGGAGTACGACAAGAGGTCCTCATGTTTTATGAGGGCAAAAACTATAGTTGTCTTTGATTAACAATGAGATAAGAATGTAATGGAGCTATGCACGAAGCTTTCATCCATACACCTTTGATGGTATTAAATTATAAGAAATCTACAAAGTCTATAACTTCAAGGAATGCGAATGCAACAATAGCCAGTAGATGACTTGTGCCACTTATCTGCTGAATAAAGTAGCAAATAATGATGGAACATGACTAAAAAACTTGAAATGCTGCTAAAAACCCAATTATCTGGGCAAGGTTCAAGAAACTCTTCTATGAGAAGGTCGTTCTTCGTACTAGACAAGACATGAAGGTAGCAAGGGAAATTGGCCCTATTGGAGCATGAAAGGAAACTTGAAGAGATTTCAGACTACCCCTTGACCGGTGGAAACTGATGGGAGAAAAAAGAGACAATTTGAAACCTATATTAAAACCTATATCCAGGGGTACTGCACGCAGATCAAACAATGGCAGAATATTTGAACTTTGCTGGGTCAACCTCAAAAGACAGTGGTCAAAAGGAAAGTATGTCCCACGATACACAGCTTCAACATCAGATCAGGTTCTTCTACTGGAAAATAAGCCATAACTCCCAACACTCATTAGAACATATCATACAAAAGGAATTCCCTAATTTGGGTATCTCCCCAAGCTGCTGTGCTACGTGCATGAAGAATTCTGGATCTCAAGGGTATCTTTTCATAACTGGTGAATTTGCTAAAAAATTATGGAATCAGCTTTTTGAAGCTTTTGATGACAGATTCCTCTTCACAGAAATGTAAACTCTTCCATTGCATCCTGATAGGCCATCCTTTCAAAAAGAGAGAAATCAAATGGCTGCAACTATCAGAGCCTTCCTATGGAGTCTTTTGGTCGGAGAGAAACAACAAAATCTTCAGAAACTAATCTCCCCTTGTGACATGGGTAAAATTTTTATTTTGTGCTTGGGTGGTGAATGTTTTTCTTTCCATTCACAGAGTAGCAGCCTAAATGACCTTATGAAAAATTTGGAGGTCTTTCTGCCAGTTGTTGGGAGTCTCCCATTTTTGTATAGATCATATATCAATGAAATATCCTTCTTAATTTTATGGGAAAAAATGAAGTTTTAGAAAACCAGAGTTCTAGCAACTAAAAAAATGGTGGTGTTAACAAAAATCATTGGTAGCAACAATCTCTTTGCTTCTTTGGATTTAGATACAAATGTGGAGTCTTACGATTTCTCTAGTCTGTTGTCACTTGATGGCAGAGGAGGTTGTATTCCAACCTCTGTTCAGAGACAAGGTTGATCTTTACAAGGATGGGAGATCTTGGAGCGAGATTTGGTCATTATCTTGGAGGGAGATTTGGTCTGCGACTAGGTTCAATATCTCTGGGTGTTGGTAACTGAAGAGTTTTGTATTTATCTGTGATAGGTCTGCTATTAGGATAGATTAGGGTTATTGTTAGGGTATTAAGGGTATATTGGTAATTGGGTTAGGAGGTTTAGTTATAAAAAGAGGGAGGGGGAAAGGGTGAAGGTATGCAATTAGTAGTATGGTTTAGGCTTGAGTAAGAATACTCAAAAGGAGAAGGGTCCAAGTACCTCAAATTACTTGGGTGATATTGTAGTTATTCTATCTTTCATATTTCATACTTCAATATATTGTTAGTAGTTCGGATTCTATCAATCTGTTTCTTATTCTTTACAGTTGGAGTCCTTCATTTTGGTTTATACTTTATATGGCCTTTGTCATTGTTGTGCTTTGGGTCCATTCGATTTGAATTGGTTTGTTGTATATCCTTTCATTTGCTCTATGAAAGAAAGCATGGTTTTTCCATCAATTTTTTTTCTCGAGAAAAAATAAAATTACCAGGTTTGCCCCCATAAATCTCAAATTGAGAGATTGATTGTTTTCTTGTTGATTTTGTATGCGGCGTTAAACCTTCTAAGCATGCAAGTTTAGATAATCTCTTCAATCAGGACATAGAGTCTCACCAGCGTTATTGCTTAACCTTCAGGGAATCTTCAATGCGTTGGATGAGATCACGTGCAGTCAAAGCTCCTTCCTGCATATAAATCATTCGGGTGCATGTTTAAAATAAATAATAACAGAAGAAACTGAAAGCCCCATCAACCGGAATGTCTAAACAGTTAAAGCTTGTTAATGAGATTTCTCTACAAATAAAAGAAAAGGCGAAATAGTTGAAGTCTAGTAAAAAAGATGTGCTAATGTGTTCACCCGGAGGTAACTAAACATTATAAACATGGGCATACGTCTTTATAGAAACTGGAAGTGTTAACTTAATTACAGATTTTCTTCGCATACCTAATCTTTTTTTTATTTTTATGAGGCAATTGTTGGCATACCTAATCAATGGTAAAATTTTCCCATTTTCATTCAACTTTGGAAAAATAAAAGGAAAAGAACAATGGTGTAATAGAATAAGATTATGAAACATGTAAGTGGTGTCTTCACGCATCTAGAACTTGACAGAATTTTGCTACAATAAGTTGTATATTGGATATCCTTCCAAATCACTAGAAATGAGACAAAGCTTTCACTTACAAATCGATCAAGTAGTTTTCCATCTTTGAAGAGGATGAACGTAGGCAATGCCTCTATTTTGTATTTATCAGCAATGGCAGGATATTTCTCCGTGTCAATCTTCACCACTTGAACTGTGTCGCCCAGCGTAGCACTAACTTTTTCAAGAATAGGAACCATGAACTGACAAGGACCGCACCTGCAGAGAAACTAGGTTTACTCATCACTTAGGAACATTACATTACTTCTTTCTACAACGAAGCTCTCCGTTTTACAATTGAAGCAACCTACTAACTTTATTTCTCCTTGGTAGTTGAGCAATTAACTAGCCTATTGAGTCGAATTCACAAGGTAAAATTTCTCCCCAAGTAACACTGGATTATTTTGAAATGATACATAAAAAAGTGACTCCACAGATTTTGTGCAAATAAATTTTGATGCAATGCTCTTCTAGAAAGAGTACTTTGAAAATATGTGTGTGCAAGTGCGAGTGCATATGTGAGAGAGAGAGAGAGACTAACCAAGTTGCATAGAAGTCGACAAACACAGGTTTGTCAGAGTTGGCCAGTAAATCATCAAAGGAGGAAAATGTCTGGTTCTTTGCTTTGACCTGCAGAAGTTAATTTGTACACACAAATTCATCATTATTCATTACAACAGTTTGAACACAAATTGTCATCCACATTCAAACAAGCTACTTAAGAATCAGGGAAAATATGAATGCAACAGTTGTAGCAAGGAGCAGGACGTCTTGACAAAAAGGGAAACAAAAATTTTCTAATCATTCGGGATGAACAAGTACTGCAAGAAAACCATTTTAAGAACTAAATTTGCAGATGAACCTGAAAAAAATAGAACCCTATAGGATATTCTATCTTATAAGGTAAAATCTAAGATGCAACTAGATCAGCGAACTATTGACTTGAGCCATGTAGTTTCAATTCCCGTGAAAAAGGCAGCAAACAATGTTTCAATCAAAATTTATATAAAATGAATTCCAGAAGCATTAAAACAACTAATTTACATCAAGTTCACCCTCCAGATTGTTCATAGCATCAATCAGGCCAATAAACCCAAGAAATAACACGTTTATAAAATTAGATGCGAACGAAAGGGAGGTCCATACTCCATATACCCTAATTTCTGTGTCAGATTCCTCCATTAAAATGACATAAAGATCAAAAACAAGAGAAAATTAAATTACCACGGGCAAGATTCGAGACCGCGAGGGAGCTGAAATCCCATTGTTTCCGAGGCGAAAACAGCGAAACTGGGGCGGAAGGTGTAGAGACGAGGAGGAGGAAAACCTGGAGGAAGAAGAGGAGTCATTGGCAGGGAAGCGGTTGGAGCGCTCTGAGGTGAGCAGAGGATAAGGTGAAGTTGAAATGGAGGCCGCCATGTGAAGCTCTCTCTGCTCCTTCAATGTCGATAGAGGAATTCTGTCGTGGCTTATTGGAGAAGCCAAAGGGACGGGGGAAAAATCTAGTTATATTGTTCCGGATTAATGAGAACCGTCGGATGAAGGCAATAAATCTGACGGCTGCAGACCAGAGTGCTATGTTTTGACCAACGGGAAAAATTAAAATTATAAAATTATAAAAAAAAAAAAAAGAAGAAGAAGAAGAAAAGAAAACGAAAAAGAAAAAGCGAGAAGAATTTTATATTACGAGGCACTGGGTGATGACTGCTACGTGAGGCCGCCTGCTATTGGTTGTTCCGCCTGCTATTGGTTGTTCAAAAAAGCAGCCAACTTTTCAAGTTTCAAATGCAAGTCGAATGTCAACATAAGTATAGTTCAACGATAATTGGTATATACTTTGTTGATGTTGTTTTCCAATCCAGCTCGTTGCGTGACGAGCTGATGTGGACGACTAGTCGAGGTGCTCACAAGTGAATCTGCACAAGGAACAAGCACTCTGACGACCAAGTCAATGCAAGCTCAAAAGTGTTAGGTCGTCCTCAGAGAGAAATGCATACCTGGTGAACGGGAGGAGTGTTCCTTTTATAGGCAGGCGGGGGGAGACAAGGATGTTAGGTTGTTACGACATGCAGTTACGACTGTTGTGTCCCCTAGGTCGGTGGTCGGATTCCTCAGGTCGGCTATGGTTCATGGGTCATCTCAGCTCGGCACAAAGCAGCTCGTTGAGTTCCAATGGTTGATTTACGGTAATTGGGTTGACCCAAACTAAGAGTATACTTACACGTGTCTAGTTGACTTTTGACCACCAACATTGGGCCCCTCTCTAGCATAACCGAGCTGCAATTTTGGCAGAGAAGAGAAGAAAAAGAGTTAAAATAAACTAAAATGAAATGTTTTTCCGAAATGACCTGACGAGGCACCAGTTGAGTTGATTTCCCTCGTTCTGACAGAATGTGAAACGCCGCTCTGACAGGTCTTACGCGTGCATGTATTTTCCATGTTTCGAGGGTTCATTTAGGATTTCAACCAGTACCGACCTGGCGAGGTCGATTTCGTAAGCAGAAGCCAACTTCGTACTTCGTGATCTCGGCCAACTGACTCTTGACCTTAGCTAGATATCTTTCCATTTTTAGGTCCTTAGCTTGATACTCTTCGACGATCTGGTTCACTACAAGCTGTGAATCGCTATAGACGAGTATGTGTTGTACTCCGAGACTTCTTACCACCCTCAGGCCGGCAAGAAGGGCCTCATACTCTGCTTCGTTGTTAGTAGCACGAAAATTGAAGCGAATGGCATACTCAAATTTCATTCCTCTCGGAGCTGCCAGTAGCACCCCGGCTCCGCAACCTTTATCGTTTGAAGAGTCGTCTACATACATTGTCTAAGGCTCCTGAGTTTCTGACTCCGAGCAGATGGATGGTGTCGGCTCGACTATGAAATTTGTGGTTGCCTGTCCTTTAATCGTTGTACAGAGCTCGAATGTTATGTCGTACTCGCTGAGCTCGAGTGCCCGCTTCATCAATATGCCAGAAGTCTCTAGCTTCTGGAAGACTTGACGTAGTGGAAAGTTTGTCAATACCGTGATGGGATGAGCTTAAAAATAAGGGTGAAGCCTCCGAGCTGCCGTGACTAAGGCTAGAGCGAGCTTCTTTATGGCTGGGTACATGTTTCTGCATACGTTATGGCTTTGCTTGTATAGTAGATGGGATTCTGATGTCCATTCTCTTGTTTGACCAGTGCCGAGCTGACAGCTCTTTCCGACACTGCAAGGTAAATGAGGAGCTGGTCTCCTTGTACTGGCTTTGCTAATAGAGGTGTTGAGCTTAAATATTTCTTGAGCTGCTCGAACTCGACCTGGCACTCAGGAGTCCATTCGTACTGCCTTTAGTTTTTAGAACCTTGAAGAAGGGCAAACATTTGTCAGTTGACCGTGACACAAACTGATTCAGTGCAGCTATTCGTCCATTCAAACACTATAGTTGCTTCAAATTCTTTGGAGGCTCTATGTCTAGCATAGCTCGAATTTTCTCTGGGTTCACCTCAATTCCTCTTTGGTTCACCATGAAGCCAAAGAACTTACCTGAAGAGACTCCGAAGGTGCACTTAGCTGGATTTAGCTTCATGCGATATCGTCGTAGTACTTCAAAGGCTTCTTTCAGGTCGGTATGATGCGAGCTGGCCTTCTTACTTTTAACAAGAATGTCGTCGACGTAGACTTCCATGTTGTGGCCAAGTTGCTTGACGAACATTTTATTGACCATGCACTGATAGGTTGCACCTGCATTTTTAGGCCAAATGGCATGACCTTGTAGCAATAAAGGCCCTAGTTGGTAATGAACCTATTATGTCGCTAGTCAGGTTTGTACATCTTAATTTGATTGTAACTTGAATATGCATCCATGAAAGTCAGCAGCTCGTGCCCGACTGTTGCGTCGACTAGTTGATCTATTCTTGGTAATGGTAAGCTATCTTTTGGGCATGCCTTATTAAGTTAATGAAATCTACACACATGCACCAGTTACCATTTGATTTTTTAACTAAGATGACATTAGAGAGCCAATCGGGGTAGAGAATTTCCTTTATGTATTCGGCTCGTAAAAGTTTGTTCACCTCTTCTTCAATTACAACACTCCTCTCACTATTTACAAGGCGACGCTTTGTTTTACAGGTCGGTGGGAGGAATCTATTTTAAGTCGGTGAACCATGATTTTTGGGTCGATGCCGAGCATATCTTTATGCGACCAGGCAAACACGTCAGTGTTGGTTCTCAAAAAGTAGATCAGGTCAGCTTGGTCGTTGGCCCCCAGCTGGTTCCGATGCTCACTTGCTTCTCGGAACTGAGTAATGGAACCAACTCTAACTCCTCCGCATGTGTTCCTTTGCTCAAGTCGGGTTTGTCTACTACTAGGTCTTCCTAACTCATGATGGCAGCGCAAGTGTTTGACCCCTTTAGGGCAGCAGCGTAGCATTCACATGAGGTTTCTGGAGTCACACTTTCTCCGGAGAACCCAACCAACAACGTTGGGCTCTTTTTCAACTTAGCTCGGCCTCACCCGAGTGCCTTATAGGTGGACAGTGTTAGTATGTTTGTTGAAGCACCACCATCTATGAGAACCCTACGTACGGTGATGTGGTCAATTAAAGGGGCAATGACTAAGACGTCATTGTGAGGGAAGTGAACATTCTAAAGGTCGGCATCAGAGAAGGTGACTGGGGAAGCCTAGGGTCCGGTTGCAGCATGCACACCTTATATCCTGCCTCCCTGGTGAGCTCCTTGCATTTGTGACCTAACTGGCCACTACTTGGCCCCCCGTGAATCGTGTTGATCACGGGAGGTCAGTCTTCGCACTTGGGAGGGGTTTTAACCTTTCCCTCTTCTACTTCTTCATGCTACTTGAGGGATTAGAGTTTTCTTATCGGTCTCGCTTTCCAATATATTTCTTGAAGTAGCCTTGTCGAATCAGCCGTTCAATTTGCTACCTTAGGTCAAAGCAGTCTGAGGTGTAGTGGCAATAATCTCTATGGTACCTATAATACTTTGACTTGTCGTGCTGTTCGAGATCCTTTTGCATTTTTCTCGGCTCTACTAACAAATCCAAGTTTGAATCATGGATGTTGGCCAAGATTTTCAGACAAAAGGACTCGAAGTTGCGTCAACGTGCTAAACCTTTGAGGTTTGTTGGTCTTCTAATCATCTCGTCGACTATAATTAGGTCAGCGGAGAGTATTTCCACAGCCGTTTCCACCGTTGCCATTCTTCTTCTCATCCTTCTTCTCGGACTTGGAAGGTGAACCCTTCCTCGAGTACTTATCTTCCTTGGACATCATAATGTCCTTGGCTTCAATGAACTTTGTTCCTCGGTCCAAGCAACCCTTCAAGGTCAGCTCGGGCTTCTTTGCTAGTGACCAGCTCAACTTTTCATATGTCAAGCCGTTGCAGAAGGCGAACCAAGCTAACAGGTTAGTACAGTTCTTGACCTTAATTTACTTTGAGAGAAAGCGTTTGATGTAGACCTTGATCAGTTCATTTGGCTTCTGCTGGATTGAGAAGAGGTATATATCGAAATGCTTCGCATCCTTGTGGGCTGCGAATTGAGCTATGAACGCCTTGCTCAGCTGCTTCCAGTTCGAGATTGAGTGGTGGGCCAGCAGTCTGAACCACTTCCTTTCTGGTCCCTGCAGGGTTATGGAGAAAGCTTTGCACTTCATCGCGTCCAAATACGCGTTGAAGTCCATGATTGACTCGTATGTCTCGACATGATCAACCAGATCTTTAGTCCCATCGTACTTGTCGAACGTCAGTAGTCGGCGCTTCTGCAAAATGGGGGCATCTAGGATGTCCTGAACAAAAGGCGGCTCATCCGGCTCATCATCTTCTATGAATTTCCTGGCTTTCCTTAGGTCTCCCTTTATCTCGCTTACCAGCTCTCTCTTCAGCTGATCGAATTGCACCTACAAGCTCATGTTGCCTACAGATTCCTTTGGATGCTCCATCCTAAGGTCTCCACGCTTTGGACCTCGAGTCTTGCTTTGACCAACCTTAGAAGGTTATAGGACCCCTACATTAAGCAATGCTTGGGTCATGGCTTCCAAGCGCACTTGCATGTCAGCCAACTGTGACTGTATCTGCTCGGACGACGGCACCTCCATTGGTGTGGATTTGGATTTGCGAGCGTCTGCTCGGGTCTTCGACTTCTTCGGGAGTGGGGGGCGCTCCAACTCCTTTCCTGGTCTGCAGTTGGGTAGGCCACGATCTCCGTTCTCATTCTCATTACTTCCAGAATGGGAACCATTGCCTTCAGCCATTGTTAGAGTACAAAAAGCTTACTGTGTCGGTTCCCACAGACGCCAAATGTTGATGTTGTTTTCCAACCGAGCTCACACATCGGTGACAAGCTGACGTGGATGACTAGCTAATTTGCTCACAAGTGAACTTGCACAAGGAACAAACACTCCGACACCCAAGTCAATGCGAGCTCAAAAGTCTTAGGTCATTATCAGAGATAATTGCATACCTGGTGAATGGGAGGAGTGTTATTTTTATAGGTAGGCGGGGGGAGACAAGATTGTTAGGTTGTTACGACATGCGGTTAATGCTGTCGGGCCCCCCAGGTCGGTGGTCAGATCTGAGGTTAGATTCCTAAGGTCTGCTATGGTTCATGGGTTCTCTCAGCTCGACACAAAGCAGCTCGTTGAGTTTCAATGGTTGATTTACGGTAATTGGGTTGACCTGAACTGAGAGTATACTTACACGTGTCCAGTTGATTTTTGACCACCAACATACCTCTTCCTTTGAGGTCGGAGTTTCAAACCCTCATACTCCTAATTTGTTGAATTAAAAAAAATGTGAGCCCAATTATTCATGCACTAGCTGTGCATGCGCCACACGTGACAGGCCTGTCCTCTTAATTGCACGGGTACGCCATTGTTTTTACTCGTTCATGGTCTTTATTTTCATAGCTTTCAATTTCTACTTCTCTTAGTCATTTGAGGGGTTTATTGGTAAGAATATTTCTTACTAATATTTGTTTTAAATTATTTCATCTACCCTCGATCTAAGGGGGCATTATTGGGATTGGTGGAGTCAAAACGACGTCGGAACGAGCTAGGGACGATTCAGAATCAAGTCGTGACCCGTCGGGGCAGGTTAGGGATGAAATCAGGTGAAGTGGAGCGCTACAGGCCAGGAGGGCTGAGGAAGCAGTGCCGTGGCGCACAACACTGTCCTGTTGTGCGCGCAGACGGTTCTCCGTCCGAAGCGCCATAGCGTTGTATCGCAATTTTATAAAAATGTAGCAATTCAGTTTTTGGTTTTCTGAGCCGTAAAAATGTAACAGTTCAAGGGTTTTTTCAGCAGCTGACTTTGGGGTGTTTTGGCAGCTGATTTGTGGCGATGGCTCGGGCATTGACAGCACAGATTAAGGATATTAAGATCATCGTTATTGGGGTATTGTATCTTGATTATTTTGTGAGTGTTTTCGTTCCTATACGTAAGTATAGTGTTTATAATACTTAGAAGCTAGAGGCCTTTTGTTGGGACCTCTAGAGGGCAAATATCGGGGTGAGATATTTGAATTCTTTGTATCCAATCTCTATTATAGTGGAACCCGCATCTGAGCGGAAGACTAGATGTAGCACATAAACTGTTGGGGTGAACCAGCATAAATCTTGTGTCGTTTATTGCTTTCCCTATTTTTCTCTTGTGTTGTGTGATTGACTAAGGTAATTGGATATAACTGTGTAAAGGGAAATTATACAAGGATCGTTAATCTCCCAACACGTTTGGCCCATAGGTTCGAAATCAGTAGTCTGGGTTTGTTGCTTGGGGGTTTGATGTTGGGTGTTGTATATTTTGGGTTTGTGTAGTTTTGGGGTGCAGAGTTAGGTAGCCTGGGTTTGGCATAATTTTTTTATTTGTTTTTTAGCAAAAGGTTAAATACTTGATATAATCTAATTAAATTTGCAGATAAATTTTTAGAAGGCAATTAATCTATCTATTTTGAAATTTTTATTTGTTAATTTATATTTTTTTCAACCATAATTTTCTTTATTTTTTTTCCATTGATGACCACACAAGTTTAATTTTAACTAAGACAAATAGTTCACAATAATTTGGAGCAAACTTTAATATTGACACTAATACTATAATTTGAAGTCAATCAAATTGTTTGAAACAAATGTGTTCATATCACATACATAATACTTGTCCATTTAATTAGAAATACTTAAGTTGTTCCACAAAATTAATTAGAAATACTTAAAATATTCCACAAAATTACATCATAGGTTCCTAAAATAGGTAATATAGTCAATAAATTTACATAATAAACAACATATTTAATTAAAAGCTTCAAAAGTCTAGGAATACGAAATGGTCACAAAATTATATTGTATCCAACATGTGTTGGCTTTACGAGCTTCAAATATCACATGTTTTGATGATATGAAACTTAATCTATTTATGATTTTAGTGTTTAAAAGTGTCAATAGAGTAGATCTTGTAAAGGTGAATCCAACACAATTTGAGTTGCTGAAATTGAAGTTCAAATTGAGAAGTTATGATCGAAACGAGCTAAATTGTTTAAAAATAAAAAATAAAAGAAAAGAAAAGAGAAAAGAAAATGAAAATGAAAAGGAATGAAATTAAAATGAAAAAGAAATAAAAAAAAGAAGTTACCGTTTGAAAAAAAAGAAACGAAAAATTGATATAATATGTTGAAAGGAAGATTATTATTATTATTATTATTATTTTGAAATAAATGAAAAATTTCATTAAACTTTAGATGCCATTAAGGCTACAAAGCTTTGAAAATCTGCTTCAATACGCTGACGGAGAAAAAGGGGAAAATCGAAGAGCCAAAGATGCGCTTGCCCTAACCTAAGGGCTTTCCTTGCCGAAGAATGAGTCCCGTGGTTTGATTCCTTGTAGATATGGTGGAAAGAAACCACAGGAAAAGAGCGAGACAACTCTTTGAATATCGAAATCCAATTTGCCGCCTCACCTCTCCACTCGGCTTTCACAGATCAGCTTAATTGCCTCCAAAGAATTAGACTCAATTAGGATCTTCTGCAAACCTAGATGCAACACAAGTCTCATGCCCTCGCGAATCACCCGTATTTCTGCCAAGAGAGGATTTCTGCATGCATGAACATCCACCATGGCTGCAATCAAGTTTGAATTTTCGTTCCTGATTAAAATCCCCATACCCAATATGTGGTTGTCACAAGCACTGTGTTTATTTTAACCATGTTCGGAGGAGGAGGAGGTAATGAACAATTATGCAATCAATAAAAGAAGATTAACAAGAAGAGAAAATATTGAACAAAATATTTAAGTAAACCTATACGCAATCTACCAAGATTCAAAGTAGATAAATACTGAATTTAAAAGAGAGGAGAGAAGAGAGTGGTGACACCGAGAATTTTTTTAGTGGTTCGAAAATTCCCACTCCACTCCCCAAGACTCCTTCTTGGGTATTTTACTGCAGTAGCCCTCTTATGGGTGAGAATCAAACCGATCAACCCTCTTTTTGTCCTAGGCTAAAGAGAAATCCAAGATCCTTTTTACTGGTTCAGGATCCAACTAATTTACTTTTGTCAGAACCCAAGGTGTACCCACACCTTAATAGAAAACCCAATTTGAAAATAAAGAATTAAAAAATACAAGTTGATTACACAAATTTTGCATTAAAGTAATAGCTAAAAAGCCACACTCTAATGTATCTCTCACAAAAGAATAAACAAGTTATGTGTAGGAGAGAATGAAGATTTTGCAAAAGTTGAGAGGAGAATTTGAAAACAAAGGATTTTGCTTTGATAGTTGGTGTGCAGAATGGAGGAATTTGGTGGCTTTAAATAGAGTTTCGATAATGAATTTTGGCCATTGGATTTAAGGCAACAAATGATGAATGGTGTAGATTAAGAGTGAGGTAAGGAAATGAAATGAAAACATAATTATGGTGATTAAAAGAAATTGGTGGAGATTGAGAAATTATTGAGATTGAGAGTGATTGAGGAGATTGAGAGAAATTGGTGAAAATAGATTTATAGAGATTGAAAGCGCCACATGTCATCTTCTCATTTTTTCGATTATTGGATGCCACGTCAGCATAAGTATGTCTTCTTGATGCCACATGTCAACTTCTGAGTGGTCCACTTGTCCATGTCACCCACCATGTAGGATTTGTCCACTTGTCTACGTCACCCGCCACGTGAGATTTTTCTCCTGACTTGTTTTGACCATAACTTCTTCGTTTAAACTCTGATTTGAGTGATTTGACAGGCATTGGTTTTGTTTTTTCGAGCTCTACGCTATGAACACTTTGTTACACTCAAATTGTTAGTTTATACTTGATTTGTAATCATCAAAATATTTGATTTGATTGAAGCCATAAAGCTAACAATTTCCCCCTTTTTTATGATGACAAACCACTCAAGAAAACACATTCTCAAAGTGGCTATATTCTCTCCCTTTTGTTATTATAAAAAAAAAAAAATATTCCATGAGATTCAGCTCCCCCTTAATAAGATAATTATTGCATGGTAAAAAAAATTCTCACCCTCATTTATACATACAGAAAAAGATCTCTCCCTATCAAGTATGTTTAGACAATTAAATGCGAATGATGCCAAGTGCAACTCTATTCCTACAAAATCCTTCTTCATTTAATGGTTTAGTAAGAATATCTACTACTTGTTTTTCAGTGTGAACATAATTAAGTACAATATTTCCATTTTGCACATGTTCTCTAAGAAAATGATGTTGGATATCTATATGTTTTGTTCTAGAATGCTGAATGAGATTCTTGGTTAAATTAATTGAACTAGTATTATCACAAAAGATTGGAACATGTTCAAAATTTTAACCAAAATCACGCAATGTTTGTTTCATCCATAAAACTTGAGAGCAACAGCTAGCAGCAGCAATATATTCAGCTTCAGTAGTAGATAATGCAATAGAATTTTGCTTTTTACTAATCCAAGACACTAAAAAGCTACCCAAAAACTGGCAAGTTCCACTAGTACTCTTCCTATCAGTGAAACTACTAGTAAAACCAGCATCAGAATAAGCAATTAAATCAAGAGATGCATTCTTAAGATATCATAAACCCAAGTCAATAGTTCCAAGCAAGTATTTAAAAATTCTTTTAATAGCATGAAAGTGTGATTCTTTAGGACATGATTGAAATCTAGCACAAATGCATACACTGAATATAATATCTGATCTACTCACAGTTAAGTAAAGCAAGGATCCGATCATACCTCTATAAGGTTTTATATCTATATTTTTACCTTTTTCATCTTTATCAAACTTTGTAGTAGTGATCATCGGAGTCTTTGCTATTTTGGCGTTATCGAACTTGAACCTATTGAGCAGATCTCTTGTATATTTTTCTTGGTTGATGAAGATTCCCTCTTTAAGTTGTTTGATTTGAAGCCCAAGGAAGAACTTGAGTTCTCCCATCATGCTCATCTCAAACTCATTGTGCATACACTTTATGAATTCTTCACATAATGAAGTGTTGTGGCACAAAAAATAATGTCATCTACATAAATTTGCACTAACAAAATATTATTTTCTTTGGTTTTAATAAGTCCCATTTTAAAACCTTGTTCAAGCAAAAATTTACTCAAACGGTCAAGCCAAGCTCTAGGAGCTTGTTTAAGACCATAAAGAGCTTTCTTTAATTTATAAACATGATTTGGATTTTCAACACTTTCAAAACCAAAAGATTGTTCAACATATACTTCTTCCATTATAAAACCATTTAAGAAAGCACTTTTAACATCCATTTGATATAAAGTAAAGTTCTTATAAGATGCAAATGCAAGCAACATTCTAATTGATTCAAGTCTAGCAACAGGAGCAAAAGTTTCCTCATAATCTATTTATTCTTCTTGACTATATCCTTGTGCAACTAGCCTTGCTTTATTTCTAACAATATTACCTGACTCATCCATTGTATTTCTAAAAACCCATTTAGTACCAATAACAGGATGATCATTAGGACGTGGGACTAATTCCCAAACATTGTTTCTTTCAAACTGATTTAACTCATCTTGCATAGCAATTAACCAGAATTCATCAACTTCAGCTTCTTTAAAAGACTTTGGTTCAATTTGAGATACAAAAACAACATTATTTAATGCATTTAAAGAAGATCGAGTTCTTATCCCTTGGGATACATCACCTATAATTAACTCCTTCGGATGGTGAATTGAGAAACTCCAATCCTTAGGAAAGGTTTCCTCTGGCACTTGTTGAGTCTCATTTACTACAACTTTCTAGTTATTATCTTTAAAGTTCAAATTCTGAAAAGGCATTTCTAACTCATCACTAGCTGAAACTTGATTAGCAGTAATATGAGATTCATAAAAAACAACATCCATTGACTCTTCAACTACAAGGGTTGTTTTATTAAAAACTTTATATGCTTTACTACATGCTGAATATCCTAAAAATATGCCAATATCAGTTTTTGACTCAAACTTTCCAAGTTTCTCTTTATGTTTCAAAATAAGACATTTGCAACCAAAAACTTTGAAATAACTGATATTAGGAGTTTTATCATTAAAAAGCTCATAAGGGATTTTCTTCAAAATTGGTCTTATTAAAACACGGTTCATCACATAAGATGTAGTATTAACAGCTTCAGCCCAAAAATATTTAGGTAAATTAAATTATACTCATTTAACAAAGAAGTAGCTAATTTTTGCAAAGAGCGATTTTTCCTTTCTACAACACCATTTTGTTGTGGTGTTTTTCGAGAAGAAAAATCATGAGAAAAACCATTTTCATCACCAAACTTTTCAAAAGCTGCATTTTCAAATTCTCCTCCATGATCAGTTCTAATTTTTGAAATCATAAAACATTTTTCATTTCGAATTTTCTTTGAAAAACTAATAAATGCTTTTAAGGTCTCATCCTTATGAGATAAAAATAAAACCCAAGTAAACCTTGAAAAATCATCAACTATAACAAAAGCATAATGTTTTCCACTTAGACTTGCAACTCTAGTAGATCGAAATAGATCTATATGTAATAGTTGCAAAGGCCTAGAAGTAGAAACTATTTTCTTTGCTTTATAGGATGACTTAGTTCGTTTACCCATTTGACATGCATAACTTTGTCTTTTTCAAAATTTAATTTTGGAAGACCACAAACAAGAGATTTATTGGAAACATTTGTAAGGGTGTTCAAAAGAACCGACAACCCGAAGAACCCGAGCAACCCAACCCGAACTGTAAGGGTTAGGTTGGGTTAGATAAAGAACTGGGTTGGGTTGGGTTAAATTTTAGGTGAACCGAATAATTTGGTTCGGTTTAGGGTTTGATCAACAAAATTTCGGTTCGAATCGAACCGAACCGAAATTATACCTTTTTAAATATTATATATATATATATTTATGTTTTAGGGTTTCCTCTCAAATTTGTGCGCCTCCCTTCACTTCCTCTCTTTCCATTGTGCGCCTCTTCTTCCCTCTTCTTCCCACGATTTCCTCTCAAATTTTAGTCTCTCACTCTCCTATCTTTGATTTCATCACTATCATCGTTCAATCTTGATCCCACCTCTCTCATCGCTCATCGTTGACGTTTGTCGCTGCAGCCGCTAGTTGCCATCATCTGTCTCTACCGGTCATCTTCCGTTGCTGTAGGTCGTCGTCCGTCATCCTACGCAGGAGATCATCGCCCGTCGCTGTCGTATGTCGGCAGTCCCAGCCGTCTGTCGTTGATTGCCACCGTCTCTTTGTCTCAGAAGCTTTTGTAACTGTTGTTGAATGTTAAAGTTGAGGTTTTTTTTTATAAATGTCTGAGTAGTTTTTCTCTCTCTTCTTCCTTCTGTTTGTTTAGATCTGTAATTTGAAATTAAGAGCAATTGATTTGTTATAGATCTGGAACTTGTAATGCTTAATTTGTTTTGATTTGAAATTTTGCTCTTGATTTGTTTGGATCTGGAACTTGTAAATTGTAATGCTCTTGATTTGTTTTGATTTATTTCTAAAAAAAGAAAGATTTGTTTTGATATGGAACATTGCCCTTGATTTGTTTATTTAGATCCTTGGATCTAGAATTTGAAATTAAGAGGAACCCGGTGACCCAATCCGACCCAACCTAAAAATGGCTATTTTGTTCGGTTCCTTGATATGATCAACTCGAAAATTTGGGTTGGTCCAAAAAACTTCCTTAACCCAACCCAACCCAACCCGTGAACACCCATAAATATTTGAAATCAAATACATGCTAACATGACCTAAGCTTCTATGCCATAACCAATAATCATCATGCATAGCAGATAAACATTTATTAACAACTAGGCAGTCATTTAATTCAATAGCATAAACATTTTTATCTCTATTTCCTACAAACAACATTTTTCCATCCCAAGCATTTTCAATTATGCAATTTTTATGATTAAATACTACTTTATAACCTTTATCACATAATTGACTAATACTTAAAAGATCATGTTTTAAGCCATCAACAAGCAACACGTTCTCAATCATAAAGTTTGAACCATTAGCTATGTTACATTTGCCAATTATTTTACCTCTTTTATTATCGTCAGAGGTAACGTATCCTCCATCTTTCATTTCTAGGTGTGTGAATTTTGTGTGGTCTCCGGTCATGTGTTTTGAACACCCACTATCCAAGTACGACTTATTCTTTATTGATCTCAAACATACCTAGAAGAAAGATGATACTCAAGATGTAACTTTAGGTATCCAAGCTTGTTTGGGTCTGTTTATGCAAAGATTCGCACAACAGTGCGTTCCTGGTTGTAGCTCGAACCCGGCCTCCGGACCGACCTGAACGCTTGGGCAGACCTGCACAAAAAGGTGAGCACTCCGACGATCAAGTCAGTATAGGTCGGATTCCAAGTCTAGTTCGAAGCCAGAAATCATCGTACCTGATCGTGGGTGAGGTCCTCTACTTATGGGTGGTAGTCCCGCTAATCTCGCGACTGTTACACCCGGTAATCTCGGGACCGTCGGTTACATCCGGTAACCTCGGGACCGACGGTTACGCCCGATAATCACGCCGCAGACAGTTGCGCATCTCAGCCCATACCGAGCTCCCCGGTGGGTCGGGCCTGAGCCAGGCTCACCTCGGCCCTCACACTTGTCGGCGTTGGTGGCGGCCATCTCGGCCTTCCGAGCTGGGCATGATTCATGAATCATCTTGGAGCACCAATAGGGGTCTTCCACGTGTCCCAAGTATACCCTTCCCCAAACATTGGCCCCCTCTCTGTCTGGTCCGATCTCGACCTGGCAGAGAAGTTCGTTCGACCTGCTTTGAACACGTGGCGACTTCCTATTCGTGGGAAAATACAACCGTCGCGGAAGATTTATCGTCGGAATATTCAAATATTCCGACGCTTCGGATCTCAGAGAGGATCCCAGCCGCTCGTTGATTACACGTGTACGGTGGGGAAGTTCCTCCGACGGGCTATAAATGCCCCCAATCCTTCAGATCACACCTTACGTTCCTTGAATTCTTGGAGTTCGATCTGAAGGCAGCTCGAACCTTGGTAGGTCGGTCTCTTCCCTCTCTCTTTCGAACATAATCGCCTTGTCGTCCTCTATTAGCAGCAACCTAGGATCCGATTTAGCTCGTAGGTTAGAGTCCGAGCTCGAGGAGATAGAACACTTTAGAATCTCCGATGACGGGGAGGATAGCGATGCCTCCACTTCAGGTCAGGGTTTGGAATACCCTTCTAGGATACCTGAGCACTACCTCGGATCCCTTCGTAGGGGGTTCGCCATCCCTGAGAACATCCTCCTCAGGCTTCCGGAGGAGGGGGAGAGAGCTGACCATCCTCCAGAGGGATGGGTCACTCTCTACTTTAAAATGTTTGAGTACGGCCTCAGACTTCCCCTTCACCCTTTTATCCAAGAATTTCTCTTTCGGACTGGGTTGGCTCCGGCTCAAGTGGCCCCCAATAGGTGGGGTGTCATTTTCGCTTTGGCCATCCTCTTTTGGCTTCGAGCTCGGGATAGTGAGGAGGCCGAGCTGTTGGACGTAGACCAGCTCCTCACGTGCTTCGAGGCGAAAAGGATAGCTAAGAAGCCTGGTCGGTTCTATATGTGCGCAAGGAAAGGCGCAGGCGGTATAGTTAAGGGGCCGACCTCCATCAAGGGATGGGTGAGGAAGTGGTTCTACGCTTCGGGGGAATGGCTCGCAAAGGACGAGTCAGGTCGTTCCTTCTTTGACGTCCCCACTAGGTTTGGGAACCTAGGTACGGAGTAGTTCTTACTTTTCGTAATTTTCTTCTGTCATTCAGGTCTAACTCGGATTTTGTCTTCGCGCAGTTTCAATCTGACCAGTCCCCAAGCTTACGCAGGCCTCCTTCGATACTCTGAAATACTACAAGGAGCGCTTTTCGAGGGGTAGGAAGGTCGGAACCCTGGTGACTGACGAACTGCTGCTTGAGTCCGGGCTGCTAGATTACAACCATGCAGTTCGTCCCATCGAATCCTCAAGGCCGAACTCTGAACTCGGTATGCCGAACTTGCCTTCCTCCTTTTTCCTCTAACCTTGTGTTGACCCTTGTTTTTATCTTGTAGCCATGGTTTGCGGATTTGCAAGCGGTGTGAAGCGCAAGTCTAAGGGCCGAGCCCATGCTCTTGAGGCTGCCTAGAGTTCGAAACCGCCCACCCCTGCCGTGGTAGGGCCTGCCTCGGAAGATCCAGCCCCGGTGATCGAGCTGGAGTCTTCTGGGGGTCCCTCGAGGGAGAAGCGTCCCAGAGATCAGACCGAGGCGGTGGACGCCCAGACCGAGGCGGCGGGTGCCCCGCCTTTGGGCGAGGAGGCGAGGGAGGGAGCCCCTCTAAAGCGAAGAAAGAAGAAAAAGAAGGCGATCTCTCCCTCGGAGGTCGGAGCTTGCAAGGTCTTGCCTGCAAGTTGGGCTGATCGGGTGGACGATCCTGCGGCAAGGATGGGCGGGACGTCCGATGTGACGGCGCGGTTCAGAATTGAGCCGTCGAGTCTCGGGGTGAGGGAGCAGGTGACCCGCATCTCAGCTGCGAGTTTGGACCGCTGCATAAGGAGGGCGTCCAAATTTGTGAGCGCTCCTGGGTCCGTTCTGCAGAGGACCATTGATTACGCTGCCGAGGTAAGACTAGCGCCCCATTTTTTTGCTTGATTTCGCCCAACAGATAGTTCGACCTAACTGTTTCCTTGTACCATTTCTCAGGCGTTTGTTGCTTCCATTCAATCGTCTCTAGTTATAAAGGCCGAGCTGGATGGGAGAGAAGCTTTGGCAGCGAGGGAGAAAGAGGAGTTCTCCGCTGCCTTGGAGGCTGCTTCCTCCACCATGATGGATGAGCTGCTGAAGGCTCACTCCGAGGTGGAGACTTTGAAGGCCGAGGTGGAGTCTCAGGCCGAGCTACTGAAGAAGGAGGAGGACAGGCACAAGGCTCAACTCCGAGCTGCCCACGCCATCACCAGGGGCTTGGAGAGGGAGAAGTTCCAACTCCTGAAGGAGAAGGACGACATGCTCCAGGCGCTCGAGGCGAAGGATAAGGAGTTGGAGCATGCGACTGCCGAGCTGGAGACGGCGAAGGAGCGCCTCAGCAATGGAGTCCTGCTGGAGGAATCGTTTAGGCAACATCCTGACTTCGATGGATTTGCCAAAGACTTTTCTGACGCGGGCTTCAAGTTCCTCATGAAGGACATTGCTTCCGACATGCCCGACCTTCAGATCGATTTTAGTGGTCTGAAAAAGAGGTATGCCGAGAAGTGGGCGTCCGGGCCTAGCGGCACCCCTGGCCCCCAAGCGTTGGTGGATCGGTATGTCAGGGATCTGGACTCTGACTACTCCGATCCCGAAGAGGACCAGGTCGACTCCACTCAGGAGGGCGCTCCCCCAGCAGGCTCTTAGGCGACCACTCTTCACGAGGCTTTTCGCTGTTCTCCCTCCCTTTTCTTTTTGTTTGTAAGTGTCAGGGCAGAGCTGCAAGGTCTATAAGCCTTGGCTCTGCTCTTCATTCAATAAAGAGACTCCCATTCGCTTCTACTTTGTTGTTAGCGACCTCTTTTCTTTGCTTTTCCTTTGAACTGCAGCTAATGTCACCTCGCACCTCTTTACTTTTGAGGTCGCGCTTTTAATTAAAATAACTTGAAAGCTTGAGTTTGAATCTCTTAATGTTCAACACATTGCACCAACTCTGGATTTTTAACATTCCACCCTTAACTTAAAAAGGAAAAAAGGCTAAAATCCTAAGTCCGTAGCTGTTCTTCATATCGTTCCTCATACCCCCAAGTTCGGAGGCTTGATCATTTTGAACTTTTCACATCGCCCCTTTGCCTTAAAGGTTCGAATTTTAAGTTCGTCAGTGGTTTTGGCATCGCTCCTCGTACCCTTAGGCTTCGAAGGATTGAATTTGAACCAACTTCTGGAATGCGATCGCGTGGGAGTCCGTGGCCCCCATTTAATTTCTGGTCGAACTCGGAAGCATGAAATTAAATCATCACATTTATTCCGATCACAATGCTTTTGGAACAGTCGTTACAAATTCATTGAAAACCCTTTTGGCATTTCAAGGATAATAACGCTTCAGGTGTTCCGCGTTCCACGGGTGCGCGAGGACATCTCCTTTCAGATCGGCCAATACGTACGTCCCTGGTCTGACTATGCCCTTGATCTCAAATGGGCCTTCCCAGGCCGGATCAAGGGCACCCACATGCGTTTGGACCCTCCTTAAGACCAGGTGTCCGACCTGAAAGGCCCGAGGTCGAACGCGGCTATTGTAATGTCTGGCCATCTTGCCCTGATATTCCGCCAGGCGTAGCTGGGCCATTGCTCTTCTTTCTTCCAACAAGTCGAGGTTGAGGAGCAGCTCTTCCTCATTTGTCGAAGGCTCGTAACGCTCTACTCTGTCAGATGGCATGCCGATCTCAACCGGCACTACAGCTTCGGAGCCGAAGGCCAGGGAGAACGGGGTCTCACCCGTCGACCCCCGTTGGGTGGTCCGGTATGACCATAGAACTTCTGGTAGCTCCTCGGCCCACCTGCCTTTCTTGGAGTCCAGTCTAAGTTTGATGCCTCGCTTGATGATCTTGTTAACCGCCTCCACCTGCCCATTTGCTTGCGGATGTGCGGGGGACGAGCTGAGATGACTTATGCCAAGTTTGCTGCAAAAGTCTTTGAACTTGGCGTTGTCAAACTGCTTCCCATTGTCTGTCACTATGGCCTGTGGTATACCAAAGCGACATATGATATTCGTCCATACGAAGGACGTGACCCTAGATTCCGTTATGTGGGAGAGCGCTTCGGCCTCGGCCCACTTGGTGAAGTAATCCACAGCAACCACAGCGAACTTGGTCTGGCCCTTGCCCAAAGGGAAAGGACCAATGATATCTACCCCCCACTGCGCGAATGGCCACGGGGCCGAGATGGGGGTGAGCAGCTCGGGAGGTTGGTGGATTATGGTTCCGTAGCGTTGGCAATTGTCGCAAGTTCTAACGAACTTCTTGGCGTCCTGGCTGAGGGTCGGCCAATAGTATCCTTGTCGGATCACTTTGGCTGACAGCGACCGGGCGCCTGAGTGATTGCCGCACACTCCTTCGTAGATCTCTCTGAGGACGTACAGGCCCTCTTCAGGGGTTAGGCATCTCAACAGAGGCAGGGAAAAGCCACGTCGGTATAATGCCCCATCTCGGACCACGAACCGAGCTGCCCGCCTTGCCAACTTTCTGCGCTCCTTGGGGTCTTGTGGTGAGTTGCCCTTAATGAAGTCCGCGATCGGGTCCATCCATGAGGGTTCTGGAGCGCCGATCTCCATCAGATCTGGCTCTAAGATCGAGGAATTATCTAGGATCTCGACGGGGACCGACCTGGCCAGGTCGGTTTCGTACGCCGATGCTAACTTGGCCAAGGCGTCAGCATTAGAATTTTCTGCCCGCGGAATCCGGCTTACTTCGTAAGTTCGAAACTGGGCTAGGTATGACCTGACCTTGCCCAAATACTTCTCCATTCGGGTGTCTTTGGCTTGGTACGCGTCCTTGATCTGGCTCACAACCAGCTGGGAGTCACTGAAGACCTTAACGCAAGAGGCCCCCAATGCTTGAGCGACTCGCAGGCCGGCAATAAATGCTTCATACTCAGCCTCGTTGTTAGAAGTCCGGAAGCTGAACCGCAAGGCGTACTCAAATCGTTCACCCCCTGGTCCGAGCAAGAGGACCCCGGCTCCGCACCCCTTCTCATTGGAGGATCCGTCGACATAGACTGTCCAAGGCAGGTCGGACCCGCTCAGCTCGGAAGGTGGTGTGAGCTCGGCTATGAAATCTGCCGCTGCTTGCCCTTTCAACGCAGTTCTGGGTTCGAACTGGATGTCGTACTCACTTAGCTCTATTGCCCACTTCATTAGGCGTCCGGAAGCTTCCGGCTTGTGGAAGATACTCTTAAGGGGCAAGTTAGTGAGCACCACCACCGTATGGGCTTGGAAGTATGGTCTAAGTCGTCGGGCCGAGGTGACCAAAGCGAGAGCCAACTTCTCCATCTGAGGGTATCTAGTCTCGGCTTCGGTCATAGCCTTGCTTGTGTAGTAGACCGGGTTTTGCCGCGCTTCCTCTTGCCTGATTAGGGCCGAGCTGACGGCACTGTCAGACACTGCTAGGTACAATTGGAGTTTGTCCCCCGGCATAGGCTTGGCAAGCAAGGGTGCCGAACAGAGATAGTTCTTCAATTGCTGAAACGCTTGCTCGCACTCCGCCGTCCATTCAAACGGCCCTTTCTTTCGTAAGACCTTGAAGAAAGGGAGGCACTTGTCCGTTGACCTTGAAACAAACCAGTCCAGGGCCGCAATCCTGCCATTGAGGCACTGAAGCTGTTTCAGCGTTTTAGGTGCCTCCATCTCGATCATGGCTTTAATCTTTTCGGGGTTGGCCTCGATTCCCCGGTTGTTTACCATGAAGCCAAAGAATTTTCCCAAGGAGACTCCAAAGGCGCACTTAACAGGGTTGAGCTTCATTTGATATGCCCTCAGAACCTCGAAGGCTTCGGCAAGGTCGGAGAGATGTGACTTAGACTGCTTGCTCTTGACAAGCATGTCGTCCACATACACTTCCATATTCCGGCCGATCTGCTTGGCGAACATTTTGTTCACCATTCTCTGGTAGGTCGCTCCTGCGTTCTTTAACCCGAAGGGCATGACCTTGTAGCAGTACAGACCTTGGTCTGTTATGAAAGCGGTATGACCTTCATCTGGGACATGCATCTTGATTTGGTTGTACCCAGAGTAGGCGTCCATGAAAGTGAGCAGTTCGTGCCCGGCTGTGGCGTCCACGAGCTGATCGATCCTCGGCAGTGGGAAGCAATCTTTCGGGCATGCCTTATTTAAGTTCGTAAAATCTACGCACATTCTCCACTTGCCGTTAGATTTTTTAACTAATACAACATTGGAGAGCCACTCGGGATACGAAATTTCTCTTATGTATTCAGCTTTCAAAAGTTTGTTAACTTCCTCAACAATTACATCACTCCTCTCCTTGTTTATAGGTCTTCTCTTTTGTTTCACAGGTCGGAATGATGGATCTATGCTGAGGCGATGCGTCATAATTCGCGGGTCGATGCCAGGCATGTCCTCATGGGACCACGCAAAGACGTCCGAGTTGGATCTGAGGAAGTGGATTAGCTCCTCTCTGTCGGTGGCCCCCAGCTTGGTTCCTATGCTTATCTGCTTCTCGGGACTAAGCAGAGGAACAAGCTCGAGCTCCTCAGTGGGCGCGGCAAACTCCTTCCTTGGCAGGTCGGCCTCGAACTCGAGCGTCCCATCCCTGAGAGTTTCGAGGGCGCAGACCGATGGGCCTTTGAGTGCGGCGGCATAACACTCCCTCGAAGTGGTTTGTTCTCCTCGGATCGTGCCCACGCCATTGGGGGTGGGATACTTCAAAACTTGATGAAGTGTTGAAGGAATGGCCCGAAATGAGTGGATGATGGGTCTCCCAAAGATGGCGTTATAGGCCGACCTACCGTCAACTACCACGAACTCGGCCATTTGAGTGATCCGGGTTTGGTTCTGCCCCAGCGTGACCGGCAAGTCGATGCAACCCTCTGGGATGACCGATTCTCCAGAGAACCCCACCAGCGGCGTCGGGCTTCTCCTCAATTGCGACCTCGTCCAGCCCAAGGCGAGGTAGGCCGGTAAGGACAGGATGTTAGCGGATGCGCCCCCGTCTACCAGCACTCTCCTAACCACCACATGATCAATCAAGGGAGCAATCACAAGGGCATCATTGTGGGGCAGGTGGACCTCCTCCAAGTCTGCACCGTCGAAGGTGATTGGGCAGGTCGGCCCCTGCTCTCTGATGATGCACACCTCGCGTCTGGCTGCACGGGCTAACTCCTTTCTTTTATGTCCGGATTGACCCCCGCTTGGCCCTCCAAAAATGGTATTGATGACCGCAGGTCGGTCGGTGCGCCGAGGTGGCGTACTTGAACGCTTTCGCTCCTCCTTTTTCTCTGCTGAGCTGGTCCCGGGCTTTCCCACAAACTTCTTGAAGTAGCCGTCTTGAATTAGATCTTCAATTTGGCGCTTCAATTCCCAGCAGTCCGACGTGTTGTGGCCGTGCTCCCGATGGAAGCGGCAATACTTGTCCTTGCTGCGCCTCTCCGGGGCTCCCCGAAGTTGCTCCGGACGCTTGAGTAGTTTTTCCATTCCAGAATCCTCGATGTTCGTTAGGATCTCGGAAATTGGAATCGTGGTTGGGGTGAAGCGCTCGTAAGGTCGGCTCCTAGTTGGTCCGTTCTCCGCCCTTCGATACTCAGCTCGGCCGCTGGAGAAGGATCCTTTGTCTTTGGACTTGGGATCTGCCCTTTCATCTTTTCCACTTCTGCCCCGGCTCATCTTTCGTTCAGGTCGGCCGGTTTTGGTTCGGAGGAGCTCCTGTCCATCGATGACTTTCTTCGCCTTCTGGAGCACCTCGGCGAAGGTGGCCGGGGCCTCCTCTCCAAGTTTCACCGTGAGGGCCTCATCGGCTAGACCGGTGAGGAAATAGCACATGGCCGAGTCATCGGAGCAGTGTGCGACCTTCAACTGCTCCTCCTGGAATCTGGTAACGTACTCCCGCAGCGTCTCCCCCTCCTTCTGCCTGATGGTGGCGAGATGGGTCGCTGTCATTTTGTCGTAGTGCCGAGAAGAGTAGGTCGAGATCGACCTGGCTGGCAGTCTCCGGTACCACAATCACGCGCTGCCAGTAAGCGCGATCTGAAAGGCGCGGCATTTGATTGCGTCTGATGCCGCTTGGAAGTCCATGAGGCCTTCAAAGACTTCAACATAGTCCTTCGGGTCCTTCGTCCCGTAATAAGGCTTCACGGTAGGAGCTTTGAACTTCGGAGGGATTGGTGCTTCCAAAACGTCCGAGGTGAAAGGCGATTCTCCCAAGTCGCCATCGTTCAGTGAATCGTCTTTCTGCTCACATTTGGCCTTTAAGGCCTCCACTTGAGCGTCGAGCTCCCCCCTCAGCTGGTCGAACTCCTCCCTTGTGATTATCCCTGCGGGGTTGTGAGAGGATTCAGCCTGCTGATTGGAGCTCCTGTGGGAGCGGGACGGCGACTGCCCTTTTCGGAGAGACGAGCCTCTCTTTCGGTTGAGATGCTCACGGAGGTCTCCCCTCTGGCGAGTGTACCCCTCACTCCCATTGTCTTCGGGACGTTCCTCCTCGGCCGGGCCGAGGTGGGAACCCCTTTGCTCGCGTACGTCCATGCGCGTCGCCCGATTTTCAGATCGGGACCCTGCGCCTGCAGCTAGCACCATTTCGTTATACATTGCCTCCATGGAGCGCATTTGTGTGCGCATTGCCTCCATCTCTCTCTGGAGCGCATCAAAATTCTCGCTTGTTGGAGCCGGGGCTGGCCCCCGGGCGCCCTTCTTAGAGGCCCCACCTCGGCCACGGGTGGCCTTGGACGTCCTCGGGTGTGCAGGCGGTAGGGCAGGCGCGGTGATTCGTGCCGACCTGCGGAGGGGTTCCGCTGCTAGGCCGTCGTGACCTTGCCCCTCAACCGCCGCTGCTCCGACCTCCCTCGGGTGGGCATCGCTGGCAGCCAGAGTCCTTCGATCCGTCGTATTGGTCGAATTCGCTGGTTGAACCATGTTCACTCGCGTGTTGGTTTAGAGGAATTGGGATGACTTAGATTGTCAGTCGTCCCCACAGACGGCGTCAAATGTTTATGCAAAGATTCGCACAACAGTGTGTTCCTGGTTGTAGCTCGAACCCGGCCTCCGGACCGACCTGAACGCTTGGGCGGACCTGCAGAAAAAGGTGAGCACTCCGACGATCAAGTCAGTATAGGTCGGATTCCAAGTCTAGTTCGAAGCCAGAAATCATCGTACCTGATCGTGGGTGAGGTCCTCTACTTATGGGTGGTAGTCCCGCTAATCTCGCGACTGTTACACCCGGTAATCTCGGGACCGTCGGTTACATCCGGTAACCTCGGGACCGACGGTTACGCCCGATAATCACGCCGCAGACAGTTGCACATCTCGGCCCATACCGAGCTCCCCGGTGGGTCGGGCCTGAGCCAGGCTCACCTCGGCCCTCACACTTGTCGGCGTTGGTGGCGGCCATCTCGGCCTTCCGAGCTGGGCATGATTCATGAATCATCTTGGAGCACCAATAGGGGTCTTCCACGTGTCCCAAGTATACCCTTCCCCAAACAGGGTCCTTGAGGGTTAGTAAGCAAAAATTTAGGAATCCATCTCTTTTCATTTAATGCACCATTTTTCCTCAAGTTACAAGCATAAATTTTATGACCAAGTTTTCTGCATGCATTGCAAAGAGTAGTCGACATTGAGCTTTCTTTAACAAAGTAGTTTACAAATTTCTTTTGTTTTTGATGAAGTTTATAGCCTAAACCACTTTTATCAAAGATAGCTTGTTGTTTTCCCATTATCATGTCTAAGTTCTTTTTACCGTTTGTAAACTTTAAAAGAGTAGATGATATATCTTTATTTTTCACTTCTAATAATTTATACTCCCCTTTCAAAGCATCCAAATTTGACTTAGACATAACAAGATCTTTTCTAAACATTTCATTTTCTTTATTTATCTTATCATGCTCAACTAATAAATCATGGTTCTCGTGAGCTAGCTTAGTATTCTTCTTTTTAAAAGCTAAATATTTACTACCTAATTTTTCAAATTCTTCTTTAATCTCGTTGTAAGCATCCATAAGCTCATCAAAAGAAGGATTTTCAAAACATACCTCGTCGTCGTCATCTTCATCTCCAAAAGCCATGAAACAAAGATTAGCCACTTCCTCTCCACTTTCAGAATCACTTCCTTCATCACTTTCATCCCAAGTAGCTTTCATAGCCTTCTTGTTTCTCATTGAAGATGATTTACGTAGTAGAGGGCATTCAGATCTTACATGTCCAGCCTTTTTACACTCGTAGCAGATGATGACGTCTCTAGTGCTCTTTTCTCCTTTAGCATCTTGACTGTTTGTTTTCTTTGGAAAGTGCCTATTCTTGAAATAATTCTTGAACCTCTTGGATAAGTAGGCAAGTTCTTCCTCGTTCAGTTCTTCCTCACTTTCAGAAGCCCCTTGGAAGGATGTAGACTTTAATGCCAGACTTTTCTTCTTTTTTAAGTCCTTTTCCATATTACCTTTCATGATTATCTCATGCGTCATGAGAGATCCAATAAGCTCCTCCAATGAAAGTTTTGAGAGATCCTTCACTTCTTGAATCGCCGTCACTTTGGGTTCCCAACTTTTTGGTAGAGATCTTAGAATCTTCCTCACGTTCTCAGCTGTAGTATATTGCTTCCTAAACCTTTCAAAGCATTAACAATATTTGTAAATCTAGTAAACATCTCAGTAATAGACTCGTTAGCATCCATTTTAAACAATTCATAATTATGAACAAGCATGCTAATTTTTGAATCTTTTACTTGATTTGTTCATTCATGAGTTACTTCAAGCATATCCCATATTTCTTTAGCTGAATTACATGCAGATCTTCGATTAAATTCATCAGCACATAAAGCACAAAACAAACAATTCATGGCTTTAACATTAATGGATATTTTTCTTTTATCATCATCATTAAACTCATTTTCATTTTTAGCTACATCAACATTCTCAACTTTCTTAATAGGAATAAAGGGACCTTAAGAAACAATTTCCCACAAGTTATAATCAATTGAAATCAAGTAAATTCTCATCCTAGTTTTCTAACCCAGTGTTTGCCATACGCTCAAACAATTAAGTTTTAAGAAAAGTTTCAAAGAAAATAAATTTAGAATCAATAAAAGTTAACTTTCAAAGATATTAGATTTCAAAAATATTTCAAAGATTTATTCTGAACAAAATAAATTTCCAAGAGTGAAGAAAAAGATAGCTATCAAAAGTCAATTTTTGAGGAAAATTAATTTCTAGTAAAATCGGCTAAAAAACTCAATTTTTCAAACTCTTCGTCAATAATAAAGAAAATTCCAGATTTAAAAAAAATAGTTTTAGAAAAAGATGGAATCTTCAGAAATGAAACCTTTTAAAAAGAAATGAGCTACCTGCTCTAATACCAATTGTAGGATCGAATGACAACACTAGAAGGGGGTGAATATGGTTGCTTACCACTTTTTAAAAATTAAAAATAAATTCAAGGTAATGAACAATTATGCAATCAATAAAAGAAGATTAACAAGAAGAGGAAATATTGAATAAAATATTTAAGTAAACCTATATTCAATCTACCAAGATTCAAAGTAGATAAATACTGAATTTAAAAGAGAGAAGAGAAGAGAGTGGTGATACCGAGAATTTTTATAGTGGTTCGGAAATTCCTACTCCACTCCCCAAGACTCCTTGGGTATTTTACTGCAGTAGCCCTCTTATGGGTGAGAACCAAACTGATCGACCATCTTTTTGTCCTAAGCTAAAGAGAAACCCAAGATCCTTTTTACTGGTTCAGGATCCAACCAATTTACTTTTCTCACAACCCAAGGTGTACCCACACCTTAACACAAAACCCAATTTCAAACTAAAGAATTAAAAAACACAAGTGGATTACACAAATTTTGCACCAAAGTAATGACTAAAAAGCCATACTCTAATGTATCTCTCACAAAAGAATAAAAAAGTTATGTGTAGGAGAGAATGAAGATTTTGCAAAAGTTGAGAGGAGAATTTGAAAACAAAGCATTTTGCTTTGATAGTTGGTGTGTAGAATGGTGGAATTTGGTGGCTTTAAATAGAGTTTAATTTGGCCATTGGATTTAGGGCAACAAATGATGAATGGTGTAGATTAAGAGTGAGGTAAGGAAATGAAATGAAAACATAATTATGGTGATTGAAAGAAATTGGTGGAGATTGAGAAATTATTGAGATTGAGAATGATTGAGGAGATTGAGAGAAATTGGTGGAAATAGATTTGTAGAGATTGAAAGCACCACATGTCATCTTCTCATTTTTTTGATTATTGGATGCGACGTCAGCATAAGTATGTCTTCTTGATACCACATGTCAACTTCTGAGTGGTCCACTTGTCCATGTCACCCACCATGTAGGATTTGTCCACTTGTCTACGTCACCCGCCACGTGAGATTTTTCTCCTGACTTGTTTTGACCATAACTTCTTCGTTTAAACTCTGATTTGAGTGATTTGACAGGCATTGGTTTTGTTTTTTCGAGCTCTACGCTATGAACACTTTGTTACACTCAAATTGTTAGTTTATACTTGATTTGTATTCATCAAAATATTTGATCTGATTGAAGCCATAAAGCTAACAAATCATCATCCATTCGGCCCAGCAATCACGAAACAACCATGAAAACTGCTTCGAATCTCCAGGGATGGGATGGTCCTCTGCCAGACCTGCTTTGAGTGCTTACATCCAACAAGAGCATGAGTCACATATTCTTCCTTTCTCGCACAAACTGGTCAAATCGGTAAGACATCCATCCCTTTTCTCCTTAGATTTGACATAATCGGGATTATATCATAACATGCTTTCCATAAGAACACTTTGATCTTAGGTGGCAAAGGAATTTTCCAAAAAGATTTCACCATTCCTCCTGATTGTTATCACTTGTTGAATTCCTCAGTAATTTGTTTCTCATTGCAATTTTATAGCCGCTTTTAACTGAGTACATGTAATTCCTATTGTAGTGCCATATCCATTTGTCTGCCACCTCCACAAGACTAATATGAATTTTCTCAATTTCTTCAATATCGACTTCACCAACCACCTCCATTAATTTCCTTAAATCCCATTACTTATGGTTGTCTATGAACGCTGCTACTTGAGGCTTCCAAATAGGATTCGAGTTCGGAGAGATCAATCTAAATGTGGATTCTCTAGGGACCTAAGGATCCTAAAAAAAATCGATAGTTGCTCCATTCCTTACCACCTTTCTAAGTCCCAATTTTAAAAGATTCATGTACCAGACCATTGTTGGGTGTGTTGCCCTAAACTCGTAGTTTGTATTATGTAAAAACAAATGTATATTCAATAAAGTTTTATTCAATAAATTTGTTGTTGAAACATAGCGTTGCATTGTCCAAATCCAATAAACTAAACATCCAAGGTTATTTGAATATAATCGGGACAGTATATATACTGGGTATATATTTGATATGCGGAGTATATATTTGATATACCGCTGATATATGAATGGATAATATCCCGTGAATAACCTAAAGGGTCTATAGTATATGGATAAGGCTGGGTACCTTATCTTGGCAACACTATGGATACGGCCCACTCTGTAAAGGTTACAGACGACTCCATCCAGGTCGTTCGTGTGGAGACATGCGAGTGGGGGTATCCTGTACAATGAGTTTGTATAAGACCGGACCGCGAAATAGACAATCTTTAGATGTAACACCGTTAACTAATATATTGTTATTTCTTAGGATGACCAGGTAACTCATTCTCAATCCTGAGTGAGTTATGGACTCCTGCCCGTGAGGGCTCGTCCTTTGATCTGTATGGGTGAGAGTGGCCCGAGTCGCCAACTCAACATTCCTACCATTTTGGGGACGAGACCGAGTGGGGAGTTGGGAACATAACTTCACAAGATGGAATTCACTCCTCCCCGACTTTAGGGGAGTAGAGGAGTGTTCCCTTAAATGCTGACTCCGTAACTTGAACAAGGGGCCCCACCCTCTCATTGGCCGAGAGGGACTTCCGGTTATTGGTTGGACCATAACCGGGTTGTTCATTAGAGGAGCAGTGGTGTTTAAGGAGTAAGATGTAACTCAGGGGTAAAACGGTAATTTGACCCAACTTGAGTTACGAGCACTCGTGAAGGATTGACTCGTTATTTATGGTCATATATCCGTGGACACGAAAACGTTCTGCAGTGAGAAGAGTGCAACTGCAGGTCTTTAGTGGAATGACCCGTAGTTAACGAATCTTGATTAACTCGGTCAATGAGTTTGACCGATTAATTTCGCATCGTTGGAGCTTCTGATCTGTAGGTCCATTAGGTCCCCTTGCTAGCTCATAACGGGTAAAACGAGGATCAAGTTTTTGGAAGAATTTGAAATGTTCAAATTACTTAAGGGATTATATGTATATTGATACATTATAATATATAGTTAATTATAAATTAAAACTATATATTATGAGAGAAATTATTTGAATGAGATTCAAATAAAATTAATATGAATAAGACTCATGTTAAAACTATAGGTTAAAAATAATGTACATAAGATGTACATTAGAACTATAGGTTATACGAGAGAAATGTTATAGAATATGATTCTATTTTTATGATAAATAATTAAGTGTTAATTATTTATTTGATTAATATATATAGTTAATTAATTATTAATCGGATTAATAATTAATAATTATTTATTAATTAATATGATTAATTAATAAATTATTTTTATATTTTAATTATTATATATATATATATATTAATTATTTATAAATATATATATATTATTAATATTAATTATATTAATATAATAATAATAATATGTATTATTATTAAACTCCCCTGCAAAATTGCAGGGGTGTGGGATGTTTTGTGACGTGGGGAGTTACCCCACGTCACCCTTCTTCTTCTTCAAGTGTTGGAGAATGGGAATAGCAAGTTTTTTACAGAACAGAAAAGAAAAAAAACTCTCATCATTTTCTCTCAAAATTCTTTCAATCTCTCCCTCTCTTCGATCAAGGTGCTACCACAAGCACGATCCCGAGACCCAAGAGGATAACGAGGAAGACGTAGTGGTGGTGTTCGTGGGAAATCGTAGAAGAAAGTTCTTCAAAGGTATTTGGTTTTCCCTGCATTTTCCTTCTTTGAAATTCAATTTTGTATCTCAAAAATCAGCAACGAAGATCCACTTCCGCTCCGGGAATCACATCCCTTCAACCATACCTTTCCAGAAATAGGAGGATTGAGTCCCATAATCGGCTTCCAGCAGAGAGCTTTCAGTCGCATAAATACCATTGATAACTTTGGATACCAACAAATCAGGGGATAGGATGAATCGCCAAAGTTGCTTTGCCAGAAGAGCATTGTTAAAAAGTTCTAAATCCCAGAAATTCAAACCACCCAGCTCATTGGGCCAACCCATTCTATCCCAACTCATCCAATGAATTCGTTTTTTCGTTTCAGTTGTGCCCCACTAGAACCTATCTGCCACACTTGCAAGGGTCGCACAAAAAGAGACAGGGAGCTTAAAAAAACTCATGGCATAAGTCGGAATGGCTTGAGCCACGCTCTTAATAAGCACCACTTTTCCACCAGCTGAGAACAAGTTGGACTTCCACCCCTGAACCACTATCCACACCTACTTCTTAATTTTGGCAAAATCTTTACTCTTGCTCCGAGAAAGACTCAACGGGAGGCCAAGATAATCGCCCAAATTAGGAACCAGTTTCATGCCCATCATCGACTTTGAAGTCTTAAGAATCCATATGGATGTTTGGAGAAAACCAAAGGGTAGATTTATCGAAGTTGATTTTTTACCCCAATGCCTTCTCATACTCAAGTAGAATCATTTTGATAACATATAGCTCATTAAATGTTGCCTTATAGAAGATTAGGATGTCATCTGCAAAGAATATATGAGAAATAGATGGGCAGGAAGGAGTGATTGAGATACTTGATATCTGATTGCCCTCGTGAGCTTTTCTTATTGTGGCCGATAGGCCTTCCGCACATAATAGGATGAGACAGGGAGATAAAGGGTCCCCTAGACGGAGCCCTCTCGTGGGGAACTATGTGTCCTTTCGCCTCCCCATTTATTAGGATCGAAAACGAATGTGTAGTAATGCATTCCAAATAAGGTCCACCCACTCAGACTGAAAGCCCAGTTTCAACATCTTGCATTGGAGAAAAATTCACTCCACTATATCGTATGCCTTGCTCATGTCTAGCTTCAGAGTTGCCAAACCTGTAGAACTTGTGCGTTTTCTTTTCATTGCATGGATGCACTCATGCCCAATCACAATGTTGTCATTGATAACTCTTCCTGTGATGAAAGCATATTGGATCTCTAAAATGATCGAGTCAAGCACCATCTTTAGCCTATTTGCCAAAACCTTTGTAACCATCTTGTAAGAGACATTACAAAGGCTAATAGGGCGAAAGTCTATCACTAGACAATGATTCTTTGTTTTCGGAATCAAGGCAATGAGAGTCGCATTCAACTCCGTTATAGATTTCTTCTGTTTAGAACGTCAAGACAATTAGCCACTGTTGTGTCACCCACTATTTTCCAGTATTTTTGATAAAATAAAGCTAGAAATTCATCTAGTCCCTGTGCTTTAGTGGGATGCATTTGGTTTAATGCATGTTCAATCTCTGACCTTCCAAAGGGGGCCAGCAACCTCCTATTATTTATATTGTATTATATTGTAATATAATCATTACCTTTTTCAAATCCAATCTTCACCATTCATTCTTAATTATTAAGATCCAATGACCAAATTTGATTTTAGTTTCAAACTAGTTTTTAAAATCTTTCCCTCTCATATTTAAACTCATATCCTCTCCCATTTTAATACAACTAATTTTCTTAATTCTCAATCCTCTATGATCAATTGTTGCTCTTTCAAAGCTCTCGATTTTACTTCCATTTTTATTCTTGTGAGAGAATTTTGTTGTTGTGAGGATTAAGTTAGTTGTAAGCTGAATTTTATAAATCTACTCTATTGGAGAGTTTTAGTATGTGAAAATTCCTTATTTCCACACTTAGTTAGGTTTCATTCTTGAGCCCGGTAAAAAGAACGAAGTGGGGTTTTGATCTTTGACCCGGGAAAAAGGTTGAGTTTAGCTCTAGTTCCCGTAAAAAGAGCGGTTTGTAAGGTTTGGTCTTGATCCCGTAAAAAGACCAGGTTATGATCTTGAATCCGTAAAATGATCGTCTTTAGTGAAAAATTTCGAGAGGTGCTTGGGGAGTGGAGTAGGCCGAGGGTTGGCCGAATCATTATAAATCTCTTGCTTAACGTTTTCTCTACCCCTATATTTTTTTAATTGCAATTTATCTTTCAAGTATATTTTCTTTTATTGCTAATAATTGTTTTGCTCATCTTGAATATTAATTTTATGGTATTTTGGTTAGTATAATTTGTGCATAAATTGTTTTTGCTTTGGTATCAGAGCGAGTTGCTCTTTTTCGAATAAAAAAACATATTTCAAAAATTATTTTGTTTTTATATCTATTGTTTGAATTTCTCTCCAACAAGTGATATTGTAGCAAGATTGCTTTTCTTTGAAAATTTTCTTTCATAAAATATTTTAGAAATTATATGTGAAATTTTTGAAATTATCTTTGAATTTTTTTTTTTGAAAAATTTGAAAAGCTTAATTGTTAGAGCATTATGACAAACTTTGTGGTAAATAGAATGGTTAAAAGGTCAATGCCCCTCTAGACCCCCTTCCTTTGATGGCTCAAATTATGCATATTGGAAAGCTAGAATAAAAATTTATTTGCAATCTATTGACTTTAATTTGTGGTTAAATGTTGCTAAAGACCCTTTTATTCCTATGAAGAAAGTAGATAATGAAGAGTTTGTTTGATAACGTTCTCGTTCCTATTTCTCATTTTTTGAGAAATACACATGTTTTGTAACCAATCTCATTGCTTGTTTCTAAATTTTGAGAAACGTTTCCCAAAAAGGAACCAATTTTTGGAAACTAAGAAAAGTAGTTTCGTTTTTGTCGTTTCTGTTTCTTTATTTTGTGTCCAGGCATTGTCTAAGGTTTAATAATAAATTTTTAAAAGATCAATTACTGGCTTGTTGGTGCATATGACAACCATTGTGTATATAGTGTGGATTTTGATTCCATGAAATGCAAAATTTTATTTTACTGTTTCTCTTTTTATATTTTATATTTTATATTTTTGTAATCTAAAATTTTTCGAAAATTTATTTTGATTTAAAACTATTTTATTTTTTTAAACAAAAAATTTCATATTTTTTAAATTAAATTTTTTTTAAAATTTTACTTGAAAGTTTATTTTTTATTTAAAAGTACTATATTTTCTTAAACAAAAATTTTCTATTTTTTAAATTAAAAATATTTTAAAATTTTATTCTTTATTTAAGCTAATAATGGATACTTTTATATCAAATAAATTTATATTCTAAATTATATTTTCTTTAATAAATATTATTCTTTGTTATATATTTTTTACATTATATTTACTAAATTTTATTTAACTAAAAATAAAAGTTAGCTAGCCTGAGTAAGATATAAATTCTCGGTCAATAGGTTGTAGTAGGTTTGAATCCCACCCCTACAAGTTGTAAAAAAAAAATATATATATATATATATACAGAAACAAGAAATAAGAAATAGTTATGAAACATATTTTTGTTTATATTTATTTTTTTCAAGATACAATAAATAGAAATGATTACCAAACATATTCCTATTTCTAAATCTAAAAAAAAAATAGAAACAGGAAACATGAAACGAGAAACGAGAAAAGAGAAACAGGAAACGAGACCGTTACTAAACAAGCCCAAAAATGTGCCCACATTATAAGAGAAGTATGATGAAAATGAAATGAAAAAGTGTTCTTTTAATGCTAAAGCTATAAATTGTATACATTGAGCTTTATGTAAGGATGAATTCAATAGAATATCCATGTGTACTTCCGCTAAAGAAATTTGGAATATTCTTAAGTTACTCATGAGGAAACAAACCAAGTTAAAGAGTCTAAAATTACCATGCTTGTCCATAATTATGAGTTATTTAAGATGGATGCTAACGAGTCAATTACCGATATGTTTACTCGATTTACTAACATTATAAATGTCTTGAATGATATTGGTAAAGAGTATACAACATCAGAAAATATTAGGAAAATTCTTAGGTCTGTTCCTAAGACTTGGGAAACAAATGTGATGACAATCCAAGAAGCAAAGGATCTCACCAAACTTCCTTTGGAGGAGCTTATTGGCTCACTCATAACTCATTAGATTACCATATAGGTGTATGATCGATATGGCAACACTAGAGCGGGTGAATAAGGTTGCTTACAAACTTGTAGATTTTTAAAAACAATTTTAAGAATAACAAAAAATAAAATAAAATTTAAATTAATTAATTAAAGAGTAGAAAGAAAGATGACACCAGGAATTTTTATAGTGGTTCGGAAATCCCTACTCCACTCCACAAGACTTCTTGGGAATTTTACTGCAACGACTCTCTTGCAGGTGAAAACCAAACCGATCGACCCTCTTTTTGCCCTAGACTAAAGAGAAACCCACGATCATTTTTACTGGTTCAGGATCCAACCAATTGTGTTTTCTCACAACTCAAGGTGTAGCCACACCTTAATACAAGACCCAAAAATGCACATAAAGAAAATACCTCACTAAGGTAATTTGCAAATTTCGCACTAAAGCAATAGCTAAAAAAACTACACTCTAATGTATCTCTCACAAAAATATAGACAACTTTTTGTGTGGAGAGACAGAAAATTTGAGAGCACAATAACTTGAAGGGAGAGAATGTTTGCTTTGATAATTGGTGTGTGGAATGGTGAAATTTGATGGCTTTAAATAGAGTTTAGAAAATGAAAGTTGACCGTTGGATTTAGGGCAACAAATGATGGAAGATGGAGATTAAAAGTAGAGATAAGGAAAAGAATAAAGAGCATTATGGAGATTTGAAGAAATTTGTGGAGATGGAGAAATTATGTGAAATTGAGAGAAGATTGTGGAATTGAAAGAATTGTGGGAATTTGATTTGTTGAGATTGAAAGTGTCACGTGTCGTCACATGATCAGTCCACGTCATCCACCACGTCACCAAAATTGTTGATGCCACGTTACTGCCACATCATTGCCACGGTGGCATAATTTGACTATGAAAGACCACATCACTAACTTGTTTTTGCTATAAATTATTCGAAACTCTGATTTAAGTGATTCAAAATGTGTTGGGTTCGTCTTTCCAAGATCTATGCAATAGACACTTTGAAACACTAAAAGCATTAGTAAATCAGTTTGTTATCATCAAAACATTTGGTGTGATTGAAGCTCATAAAGCTAACAATCTCCCCCTTTTTTATGATGACAAACTACTTAAGAAAAATATTCTCAAAGTGGCACGAGTATAATAATATTGAAAGAATTAAATCACTAATGAACACTTCAACAAATTATCAATCATTAATACTAAGCACTTTTACTATATATTTTTCTTTGCAATTTCTCCCCCTTTTGTTATCATCGAAAGATAACCATTCTAAGCAAAAGCTCCCCTCAAAATAGTAATCAAGCAATAGATAATTGTAAATCAATGTAATCTCCGCTAATAAGTAAAGTAAATTAGTTTTGAACAAATATAAGATCATGAGATATAAATACTTTCAAAAAATAATCAAGACATAGAATTAATAAAAATATAGTTAATGCATCAGAACATATAACCTTCGTTTCAAATCAAAATAAATTTTCAATAGATCAATGATCATCAATCTTACACGAGATGCAATATAAAAGAATAGAAATTATAATAGCTCCCCCTAGATATATGGATTATATAGAGTTTTGGACATGATATAAAAATACCTCCTAAATGCATGAGACATATTAATGTGGTATATAAAAGATAAAGACACACAAATCATTTAGAACAAATAACTTTATCAGAAAATAACATCATTATGAAATAAGTCATAATCTGGATTAAATATGGGTTAACAATTAAGATTATAAAACTTCACAACTTTCATGGGGCAATTAATAAACAAGTCATAATTCAACAATGATCAGTATCATAAATTCTCATTTTAAAGAGGTATTGCTCCCTCTAAAACTAAGCATACTCCAAAAAATATTATCAATAAATTTCAAGGAGTTCCATGGTTAAACTCAAACATAAGACTTAAATAATTTAAAACTTTCTCAATAACTCAATTAACCATAATAAATAATGCATAAGGCAAGATATTCCTACCGCGTAAGTAACTTATTAATCATGGAATTTACAAGTTTTAATTTTCTCACAAGCAATCTCAAATAAAAATTCAAATTTTGAAACATTAAGAGATACCGATTAAGAATATAGCATTTATACAACTTTTAGATACTTTAACAACAAATAATTTCATAACAATATTCATATACCAATTGATAAGAATTAATTTAAAAATAGGCATTATATTGAATTGTATATAAAGATATATCAATCACAAGAATCAAAGTCAATGAGTTTAGACATGATATCAAAATTATTACAAGCAAATACATATTGATCACAAATACAACCAAATTTAAATAATCTAGGTATGATCTTACCATGTTTATTGCAGGTAAAGAGATGACAATTTTATGCAAATTATATCATGTCAAATGTTTAAATAAAATACTAATATGACAGATTTAAAAATATATATATCAATAATAAATACAATTAAAACATATTTTATTTAAAGATAAAACGAATTATCAAATACACAAGAAATAGAGATTCCAAACAAAATAAAAAATTTCAAGCACTCCTCCTATAAAAGGGATTAATTAACAATAAAAAATATCATAAAAGTTTTAAGGGGCCGTTTGTTTGGTGGTCATGGGCATCTGGATTACTTTGTTTGGATTGGAATGACGAGGCATCCAAAGATGTCGGACATCGTGATTTGTAGCCATTTTGATTACCGTTTAGAAGATGGGTTTTTGAGATTCCCTCTTACCCGGAATCAAATGACCAAATTTACCCATAAACCCTGTTATATTAAGCTAGAATTATTTTTCTTTCTCCCAACCATCTCATTCTTCTTCGTCACTCAATTTTAAGGCTCTCTCAATTCTTTCTTCAATTTTCTTTGTTCCTTTCTCTTTCTATTTTCTTCAAAAGATGGGTCTTCATGGGTATTTTCTTTCTTTAAAAAATCTTATATTAATATGAATTAATTTATCGTACAAAATAACATATAAGAAAATACTAAATTAATAAAAACAAATCCAATATAAATACAAATTATATTAAATTAATGTAAAAATTATATTAATATTCGTAGGGGCATTTTTGGAACATTACATAAATTTACAACAAACGTGGCTATCCAAATATTCCCGAATATCCTTACAAATTTTTCTACAAAACAAACGTGTTTATCTTGAATTCCAGACATCTCAAATTCCAAGCATCTGAGATTACGGGCATCTGAAAATGCCGGACGTCTACATTCCCAAAAAACAAACGGCCCCTAAGAGGAATCATCAAAACATACAAAGCTACAATCAAAATATAAACTTTCAAGCTTTAAAAGCATTTATAAAAACTTAAAATGATTTCTTTCAAGGAGTTTATAACCAAGGAAATAATTTTTAAACTAAAAATACTTAATTACCAAATGTGGGAGTCAAGCTCAAAGAATTTGATATCAAATAAAGTAAGTTCATAACAAATTTAATGAAATTTATTTTTAGCAAACAATTGACAAAGGCCGAAAAAAAATTCAAACTAATTTTCTTAAGAAAAATTTCTTCACAATTCAAGGAATGATTCAAATTAATTTCAAACAAAAGAAAGTAATCCACAAAGATTTTAAAAAACTAATCAACCATCAATTCCATAGCAATTGAACCAAAAAAAAAACCACACTTTCACTTATTAGGAAAGTAAAAAAAAAAAACATTAACATTTTAATTATCTCACAATCAATAATAGTAGTAATGATGATAAAATAAAGTTGATCAAACAAACAATTCAATAGAATTCAAACTTAATATGCATGTCTAAAAATATAATCAACTATTCATAAAAGCATTATTAATAATGAAGAATCATAATTAATAAATTTTCAATCTACTCAATACGATAATATCATAGAAACTTTCCATTCAAACAATCCAAAATTTTCAAATTCAATTTCAAATATAATATCATAAATTATCTCAAAATTAATTCAATATTTAATCTAAAAAAAATAAAGCTACCAAAGAAGGATGTTTCCTTTTTAAGCCCAAGTGAATAAAGAATTGTTTTTTTGATATAATTTTCATTTTGTGGTTCAAGCAATCTTAGAATTCAAGTATACCTACAAAACAATATAGCAAATAGTTTTAGGTACCCATATTTGTTTGGGTCCATGTAGGTTAGTCGCAATCTTTGGAATCCATTTCTTTTTAGTTCCAACATTCATATAATTCAATTTAGATAAGTAACATGAATGTGTTTTATGATCGAATTTTCCACAAGAGAAGCAAGAGATATTATGCATGAATCTTTCTTTCACAAAATATCTATGTATATTATTTTTCACATAAATGTTTCTTTTAATAGTATTTTGAAATTTTGTTTTATAAGAAACATTTCTCTTGGAAAATTTATTTTGATCATTTCTCAATTTAAAGCAATTTGGTCTAATATGACATTTAACACCACAATAATGGCATATTGGCACAAACCTAGCATTATGCATAAATTTTGACTTAGCATGAAAGTGATTAGACATAAATTTTGGTATATCATGCTTATGCATATCATATGTGTCGGTACAACACTAGGCAAAACATCATTATACATAGTAGAAGAAGCTTTAACAAAAGTAGTTTTAGAACTAGATGGAGTAACACTCTCATCGACATAACCAAGTCCTCTTTTGTCATTTAACGGTTTGCCCATGTTAATAATTTTATCTAATTTTTGTGCTCCCATTTTCAATTTCTTAATAGAATCTTTAGCAAAATTAAGCTCATTTAAAAGATTCGACTCTTTTTCTTTAAGAACTTTAGTAAGTTCATTCAACTCAAAGACATCATACTCAAGAAATTTAATCTTTTCTAACAAAGCACACTTTTCTTCTATCACATGAATTTTTAATAACATTATGCTTCAAAATATTATTGATATTACTTTTCAAGCATGAATTTTCCTCAACTAAGGATTTATTTTCAACAATTAAAGCATTCAAGTCATTTTTCAATTCTAAGGATGATACGTTGATTTTTTCATTTTCTTCCTTCATACTTTCTAGCTCATTTAACAAGTTATTGTTCTCACAAGCTAGCCTAGTATTTTTCTTTCTAAGAGACATGTATTTACAACATACTTTTTCAAATTCATCTTCAATCTCATTATAGGCACTCATAAGTTCATCATAAGAGAGATTTTCATGACTTACCTCTTCGTCGTTAGTTTCATCATTCGTATGAGCCATCAAGGACCAATGAGATTCGACAAACGTTTCTTTCTTCAATCCACAAGAATTCTCTTGGTTTCCAGTCTTGGAAATCTCTTTCACATCAAGAAAGTAATTAGAAGTACAAGAAGGATATTCAATAGAATCATTAACTCTAGTGTTTGCCATAAGCTCAAACAATTAAGTTTTAATAAAGGTAATGTTTACAAATTGAGATTTAAACGGAATAATTTTTCAAAGAAGCCAATATTCAAGTAAATTGATTTTTTAAAATTTTCTTCAAAACAAAACAAATTTTCAAAACTTGAATTTTAATGACAAGATAATTTTCAAGATTTGGCTTTTAAAGAACAAACATTTTTCCAATAAAGTGACCTTCAAGAAAAACAAATTTGCAAACTTTTTCTTAAATAATAAATAATTTTCATAGTTAAAAAGGTGAAGAAAAAGTAGCTTTCAAAAGGCAACTTCCAAGGAAAAATTATTTTCTAGTAAAACCGATGCAAAAACTCAATTTTACGAACTTTTCTTCTGAAATAAAGAAAATTCCAGATCTAAAAAAATTTAGAAAAAGAAGAAATTTCAAGAATGAAACTTTTTATCAAGAAATGAACTACTTGCTCTAATACCAATTGTAGGGTCGATATGACAACACTAGAGGGGGGTGAATAGGGTTGCTTACAAACTTGTAGATTTTAAAAAATAATTTTAATAATAACAGAAAATCAAATGAAATTTAACTAAATAAATTAAAGAGTAGAAAGAAAGATGACACCAGAAATTTTTATAGTGGTTTGGAAATCCCTACTCCACTCTCCAATACTTCTTCTTGAGAATTTTACTACGACAACTCTCTTGCAGGTGAGAACCAAACCGATCGACCATCTTTTTTTGTCCTAGGCTAAAGAGAAACCCACGATCCTTTTTACTGGTTCAGGATCCAACCAATTGTGTTTTCTCACAATCCAATGTGTACCCACACCTTAATACAAAACCTAAAAATGTGAAATGAGAAACATAAAGAAAATACCTTACTAAGGCGAATTTGCAAATTTCGCACTAAAGCAATAGCTAAAAAAGGTACACTCTAATGTATTTCTCACAAAAATATGGACAACTTTTTGTGTGGAGAGACTGAAATTTGAGAGCACAATAACTTGAATGGAGAAAGATGTTTGCTTTGATAATTGGTGTGTGGAATGGTGAAATTTGATGGCTTTAAATAGAGTTTCGAAAATGAAATTTGGCTGTTGGATTTAGGGCAAAAAATGATGGATGATGGAGATTAAAAGTAGAGATAAGGGAAGAATAAAGAGAATTATGGAGATTTGGAGAAATTGATGGAGATGGAGAAATTGGTGGAGATGAGAGAAGATTGTGGAATTGAAAGAATTGTGGGAATTTGATTTGTTGAGATTGAAAGTGCCACGTGTCGTCACATGATCAGTCCACGTCTTCCACAATGTCACCAAAATTGTTGATGGCATGTTAGTGCCACATCATTGCCACGGTGGTATAATTTGACTATTAAAGGCCACGTCACCTGCCACATGTGCCTTTTCTTCCCCAACTTGTTTTTGCTATGAATTATTCGGAACTCTGATTTGAGTGATTCAAAATGGGTTGGATTCGTCTTTCCGAACTCTATGCAATAGACACTTTGAAACACTAAAAACATTAGTAAATACATTTTGTTATCATCAAAACATTTTGTGTGATTGAAGCTCATAAAGCTAACAGAAGGAGCACTTGGAGGATGAGTCTAAAAAGAAGAAAAATATTGCTTTAAAGTCCACATCCACCCAAGAGAAGTCCAATGATGAGTTTGAGCTCAACGAAGAAGAACTTGCTTATCTCACAAGGAAATTCAAAAATCATTTTAAGAAGAAGCATTTCTCAAGAAGAAGCTCTCACCAAGAGTCAAAAGGAGAAAAGAGCAATAATCATGATAGTATTATATGCTATGAGTGTAAGAAAGAGTGGCATGTCAAGTACGATTGTCCACAACTAAAGTCTTCTTCAAAGAAATCAAAAGGAAGGTATTTAAAGCTACTTGGGATGACTCCGATGAGAGCAGTAACGAAGAAGATGAAGAAATTGTAAATATGTGCTTTATAGCTTTTGGTAATGGAGAAGAGGATAACAATGAGGTATGTCTTGAAAACCCCTATTATGATGAGCTTATGGATGCATACGAGGAAATTAGAGTTAAATTTGAAAAAGTCTGCTCAAAATATTTAGCTCTTAAAAGGAAATATTTTAGCATGACTAATGAGATTAAATCTTTAAAAGATGAAATAGACGCTTTGAATATTGCAAATAATTATTTGATTAATGAAAATGCAGGCTTGAAAAGTAATGTTAACGATGGCGTGTGAAACATGATGTTATTTAAAATTCATGTGATGAGAAAAACTTGCTTTATTAGATAAAATCAAATTTCTTGAGAATGATATTCTTTTATAGAGATGAACATGTGGAGGAAACTCGAACAGACTCAACCTGATAGGAAGTACCCTTACATACGACATCTGCGCCATGAGTGCGCGCTGCTCACCACGATGGTGCGTGCGTCACCAGGCCGATGAATGGACGAACCACCAAAAAAGGAATTGCAAGTAGTGTAAGATGAAAATACTCCATTTTATTCATTATCAAGTTCAACAGTGTTGTACTCAACCCTACCACAAATGGCTTAGACAATCCTTGTAAGAACAAACACCTTCTAAACACACACGACAACACCTAGTACACACACAAAGAATCACCAATGTTCACTGTTTTGGGAACAAAGAGGAAAGCTCATGGCTATTTTTATTCATCAATAATCCAACCCCAAATGTACAAGAAGAAGCCTATAAATAGGCAACTTGATTTTCCCTAAAATAAAAGGAAAATGACTTTAATAAAACCTAAACTAAACTAGTTACAAATGGGCAAAACTAAGTTACATAAATTGAGGGGGTTGCTCTAAATGGGCCTCTAAAGTGCATAAAATTCCATTCTTGGGCCTATGACCTATTAAATAAACTATACATGAAGTCCAAAAGAAGATTACAATACTAATTACATGAAAACACTACTTTAAGACTCAAACCCTAAATAACCCCAGAAATTTGCGATATAAGTTTTCCTTGCTCAAGAAGGTAAGGTCTGGGGGGATCCAAGCCTCGTATAGCAAGATCGTTGCAGTCCTCGTCGTCTGAGGACTCCTTGCTAGGAGCCGCCTTTGCATCTTCCTCCGATGTGGTCTCATCTTCCCCATCTCCCTTCTCCTCCTCCTTCAGGAGGGTGTTGGGTTTTATGCCCTAAACTCGTTGTTTGTAAACTTAAAACAAATATTCATTCAATAAAGTTGTTATTGATAGAATTGCATTAACCCATATCCAATAAACTAACATCCTAGGTTATGTGATGAAACTGGAACAGTATATAAAAGATATACAGTATATTTAATATACAGCGTATATATTTGATATACAGTGTATATATATACAGTATATATTTGATATACAGGTGGATAATGTTCCAGTAGTAACCTAAAGAGTCTATAGTATATGGACAAGGTTGGGTACCTTATCATGGTAACACTATGGATACGACCCACTTTGTAATAGTTACAAATGACTTGATCCAGGTCATTTGTGTGGAGACATGCGAGAGAGGAGCATCCTATACAATGAGTTTGTATAAGACCGGACCGCGAAATAATTAATCTTTAGCTGTAACACCGTTAGCTAATAGATTAATATTTCAATAGGATGACCAGGTAACTCAATCTCAATCCTGAGTGAGTTATGGACTCTTGCCTGTTAGGGCTCGTCCTTTGATTTGTATGGGTGAGAGTGGCCCGAGTCGCCGACTCAATATGCCTACCATTTTGGGGACGAAACCGAGTGGGGAGCTGGGAACATAACTATACAAGATGGAATTCACTCCTTTCCGACTTTAGGGTAAGTAGATGAGTGTTCTCTTAAGTGCTGACTCCGGGACTTGAACAAGAGGCCCACCCTCTCACTGGTCCGTGAGGGACTTCTAGTTATTGGTTGGACCATAACCGGGTTGTTCATTAAAGGATCAGCGAAACTTAAGTTGCAAGATGTAACACATGGGTATAACAGTAATTTGACCTAGCTGTGGTTAAGAACACTCGTGAAGGATTGACTTACCGTCAATGGTCAAAATCAATGGACGCAAAATATTCTACAGTGAGAATAGTGCGACTCTGGGTCTTTAGTGGAGTGACCGACAGTTAGCGAATGTTGATTAATATGGTTAATGAGTTTAATCAATTAATCTCGTATCGTTAGAGCTTCCGATCTGTAGGTCCATTAGGTACCCTTGCTAGCTCATAAAGGATAGTTAAGAATAGTTAGTTTTGAAAAGAATTTGACTTGTTCAAATTAGTTAAAGGAAATTAAGGTTAATTGTATGAGATGCAATATAATGTATATTGATACATTATAATATAAAGTTCATTTTGAATTTGATTCAAAATTATTTGAGAGATGGAAATTAGAATTTTATTCTAATATAGTTGATTAATTTAAGTTTAAATTTAATTAAATATGATTTAATTAAATTAATTAAATTAATGTAATCTATTAATTTGGTTAAATTAAATTAGATTTAATTTAATTTAATTAATAATTCTTTTTTGTAATTAATTAAATTAGATTTAATTAATTATTATTTTAATTAAAATTGTTTTAGTTAAAATAAAAGAAAAGAAAAAGCAAGGAAAAGTGGGAGGAAAACGTACCACATTCCACCATTAATTGTGGAAAGTCGGGTAGGTTTTTCCACTTGAGAGTGGTGAGTGGGGTGGTTGTGACTTCCCCACCACTCTTCCTCCCTTATGAAAAGGAAGGTTATCCCCTTCATTTCCAAGAGAACACATGGCTCTCGGTTGTTGAGTTTCTGAAACTCCAAGGAGAAATTTCTCTCTCTCGATCTTTTGGTTTCCATTTCAATTATAAGACGGTTCTCACAAACCGAGTTCTTAATACCCAGAGGATAGCGAGGAAGACTTTGTGGTGGCGTTGGTGTCTACATTGAAGAGGTGTCTTCAAAGGTATGTATCACTAACTTCCTTCTTATTCATGCTTATATGTCTTTTCTTTGTTGTAATTCTAAGACAAGATCGAAGCACACGCATCGCACACTTCCTTTGCGGGATTCGATCCCATCAATTGGGATCAGAGCCAAGGCTCTGCTTTCGATCTTGTTTTGAATAATAAGGAAAAAAATTGTTGGTGTTTCTATACAATTGATGTATGTGGTTTGCAAATAGATGTTTTCAGTTTTTGGCATTAGATTTACAGTTTTTTTGTTGATTCGATCAATGTAAAAGCCCGTTGTTCTGGGCATTTAATCCTGTAAATCGAGTCTGTAAGTTTGTGTCGTTCGTGGCAAGAAATTGCTGTGAAAGAGTACCAGAGAAGTGAAGAAAAACCAGAGAAATCGGGTGGACAGCGCCTCGGCGCTAGGGGTTGCGCCTAGGCGCTGCCAAGGC